>NC_140992.1:177063680-177158680 GCF_052327205.1 Somniosus microcephalus
TGTGTGAGAGTGTGTGAGAGAGTGTTTGTGAGAGTGTGTGTGCGAGTGTGTGAGAGTGTGTGTGAGAGAGTGTGTGTGAGAGTGTGTGTGAGAGTGTGTGAGAGTGTGTGTGAGAGTGTGTGTGAGAGTGTGTGAGAGAGTGTGTGTGAGAGTGTGTGCGAGAGTGTGTGTGAGAGTGTGTGTGAGAGAGTGTGTGAGAGAGTGTGTGTGAGAGAGTGTGTGAGAGTGTGTGTGAGAGTGTGTGTGAGAGAGTGTGTGAGAGTGTGTGTGAGAGTGTGTGTGAGAGTGTGTGTGAGAGTGAGTGTGAGAGTGTGTGTGAGAGTGTGTGTGAGAGTGTGTGTGAGAGTGTGTGTGAGAGAGTGTGTGTGAGAGTGTGTGTGAGAGTGTGTGTGAGAGTGTGTGTGAGAGTGTGTGTGAGAGAGAGTGTGAGAGAGTGTGTGTGAGAGTGTGTGTGAGAGTGTGTGTGAGAGTGTGTGTGAGAGTGTGTGTGAGAGAGTGTGTGAGAGTGTGTGTGAGAGTGTGTGTGAGAGTGTGTGTGAGAGTGTGTGTGAGAGAGTGTGTGTGAGAGTGTGTGTGAGAGTGTGTGTGAGAGTGTGTGTGAGAGTGTGTGAGAGAGTGTGTGAGGTGAGAGTGTGTGAGAGAGTGTGTGAGAAGTGTGTGAGAGAGTGTGTGTGAGAGTGTGTGTGAGAGTGTGTGTGAGAGTGTGTGTGAGAGTGTGTGTGAGAGTGTGTGTGAGAGTGTGTGAGAAAGTGTGTGAGAGAGTGTGTGTGAGAGTGTGCTAGAGTGCGTGTGTGAGAGTGTGTGTGAGAGAGTGTGCTAGAGTGCGTGTGTGAGAGTGTGTGCGAGAGTGTGTGTGAGAGTGTGTGTGAGAGTGTGTGTGAGAGAGTGTGTGAGAGAGTGTGTGTGAGAGAGTGTGTGAGAGTGTGTGTGAGAGTGTGTGTGAGAGTGTGTGTGAGAGTGTGTGTGAGAGTGTGTGTGAGAGTGTGTGTGTGAGAGTGTGTGTGAGAGTGTGTGTGAGAGTGTGTGAGAAAGTGTGTGAGAGAGTGTGTGCGAGAGTGTGCTAGAGTGCGTGTGTGAGAGTGTGTGCGAGAGTGTGTGTGAGAGTGTGAGTAAGAGAGTGTGTGTGAGAGTGTGTGCGAGAGTGTGTGCGAGAGTGTGTGTGAGAGTGTGTGTGAGAGTGTGTGTGAGAGTGTGAGTAAGAGAGTGTGTGTGAGAGTGTGTGTGAGAGTGTGTGCGAGAGTGTGTGTGAGAGTGTGTGTGAGAGTGTGTGTGAGAGTGTGTGTGAGAGTGTGTGTGAGAGTGTGTGTGAGTGCGTGTGAGTGTGTGTGAGAGAGTATGTGTGAGAGTGTGTGTGAGAGTGTGTGCGAGAGTGTGTGTGAGAGTGTGTGTGAGAGTGTGTGTGAGAGTGTGTGCAAGAGTGTGTGTGAAAGTGTGTGTGAGAGTGTGTGTGAGAGTGTGTGTGAGTGTGTGTGAGAGAGTGTGTGTGAGAGTGTGTGTGAGAGTGTGTGCGAGAGTGTGTGTGAGAGTGTGTGTGAGAGTGTGTGTGAGAGTGTGTGTGAGAGTGTGTGCGAGAGTGTGTGTGAGAGTGTGTGTGAGAGTGCGTGTGTGAGAGAGTGTGTGCGAGAGTGTGTGTGAGTGTGTGTGAGAGTGTGTGCGAGAGTGTGTGTGAGAGTGTGTGTGAGAGAGTGTGTGTGAGAGTGTGTGTGAGAGTGTGTGTGAGAGTGTGTGCGAGAGTGTGTGCGAGAGTGTGTGCGAGAGTGTGTGTGAGAGTGTGTGTGAGAGTGTGTGCGAGAGTGTGTGTGAGAGTGTGTGTGAGAGTGCGTGTGTGAGAGAGTGTGTGCGAGAGTGTGTGTGAGAGTATGTGTGAGAGTGTGTGCGAGAGTGTGTGCTAGAGTGTGTGCGAGAGTGTGTGTGAGAGTGTGTGTGAGAGTGTGTGTGAGAGTGTGTCAGAGAGTGTGTGAGATTGTGTGTGAGAGAGTGTGTGTGAGATTGTTTGTGAGAGTGTGTGTGAGAGTGTGTGTGAGAGTGTGTGTGAGAGAGTGTGTGAGAGAGTCTGTGTGTGAGTGTGTGTGAGAGAGTGTGTGAGAGAGTGTGTGAGAGTTTGTGTGTGAGTGTGTGTGAGAGAGTGTGTGAGAGTGTGTGTGAGAGAGTGTGCGATAGAGTGTCTGAGAGAATATGTGAGAGAGTGTGTGTGAGAGAGTATGTGTGAGATTGCGTGTGAGAGTGTGCGTGAGAGTGTGTGCGAGAGTGTGTGTGAGAGGGTGTGCGATAGAGTGTGTGAGAGAGTGTGTGAGAGAGTGTGTGTGAGATTGTGTGTGAGAGTGTGTGTGAGTGTGTGTGAGAGTGTGTGTGAGAGAGTGTGTGTGTGAGAGTGTGTGTGAGAGTGTGTGTGAGAGTGTGTGTGTGAGTGTGTGTGAGAGTGGGTGTGAGAGAGTGTGTGAGTGTGTGAGAGTTTGAGAGAGCGAGTGTGAGAGTGTGTGTGAGAGAGCATGTGTGAGAGTGTGTGAGAGAGAGTGTGAGAGAGTGTGTGAGAGTGTGTGAGAAAGTGTGTGAGAGTGTGTGTGAGAGTGTGTGTGATAGTGTGTGTGAGAGTGTGTGTATGGGGTGTAAGTGTGAGTCTATGAGTGTGTGTGTGTGTGTGTGTGAGAGAGTATCTGTGAGAGTGTGTGTGAGAGTGTGTGTGTGAGAGTGTGTGTGAGAGAGTGTGTGTGAGAGTGTGTTTGAGAGTGTGTGTGAGACTGTGTGTGAGAGTGTGTGTGAGAGTGCGTGAGAGTGTGTGTGCGAGATTGTGTGAGAGAGTGTGTGAGTGAGTGTGTGAGAGTGTGTGAGAGTGTGTGTGAGAGTGTGTTTGAGAGTGTGTGAGAGAGTGTGCGAGCGTTTGTGTGAGAGTGTGTGTGAGAATGTGTGTGAGAGTGTATGAGAGAGTGTGTGAGAGAGAGTGCGAGAGAGTGTGTGAGAGTGTGTGAGAGTGTGTGTGAGCGTGTGTGTGAGAGTGTGTGTGAGAATGTGTGTGAGAGTGTGTAAGAGAGTGTGTGAGAGTGTGTGTGAGAGTGTGTGCGAGAGTGTGTGCGAGAGTGTATGAGAGTGTGTGTGAGTGTGTGTGAGAGTGTGTGTGAGAGTGTGTGAGAGTGTGTGTCTGAGTGTTTGTGAGAATGTGTGTGAGAGTGTGTGAGAGAGTGTGTGAGAGTATGTGTGAGAGTGTGTGTGAGAGTGTGTGAGAGTGTGTGTGAGTGTATGAGAGAGTGTGTGAGAGTGTGTGCGAGTGTGTGTGTGAGAGTGTGTGAGAGTGTGTGTGAGAGTGTGTGTGAGAGTGTGTGTGAGAGTGTGTGAGAGTGTGTGTGAGAGTCTGTGAGAGTGTGAGAGAGTGTGTGTGAGAGTGTGAGAGAGTGCGAGAGTGTGTGTGAGAGTGTGTGAGAGTGTGTGTGAGAGTATGTGAGAGTGTGAGAGAGTGTGTGTGAGAGTGTGAGAGAGTGCGAGAGTAGGTGCGAGAGTGTGCGAGAGTGTGTGTGAGATTGTGTGAGAGTGTAGGAGAGAATGTGTGAGAGTGTATGAGAGAGAGTGTGAGAGTGTGTGCGAGAGTGTGTGTGAGAGTGTGTGAGAGTGTGTGTGAGAGTGTCTGAGAGAGTGTGTGAGAGTGTGAGAGAGTGGGTGTGAGAGTGTGAGAGAGTGCGAGAGTGTGTGTGAGAGTGTGTGAGAGTGTGTGTCAGAGTGTGTGTGAGATTGTGTGTGAAAGTGTGTGAGAGTGTGTGTCAGAGTGTTTGTGAGAATGTGTGTGAGAGTGTGTGAGAGAGTGTGTGAGAGTGTGTGTGAGAGTGTCTGTGAGAATGTGTGAGAGTGTGTGTGAGAGTGTGTGTGAGAGTGTGTGAGAGTGTGTGTGAGAGTGCGAGAGAGTGTGTGAGAGATAGTGTGTGAGAGTGTGAGAGAGTGTGTGTGAGAGTGAGAGAGTGCGAGAGTGTGTGTGAGAGTGTGTGAGAGTGTGTGTGAGATTGTGTGTGAGAGTGTGTGAGAGTGTGTGTGAGAAAGTGTGTGAGAGTGTGTGTGAGAGTGTGAGAGAGTTTGTGTGAGAGTGTGTGTGTGAGAGTGTGTGTGAGAGTGTGTGCGAGAGTGTGTGAGAGTGTGTTTGAGATTGTGTGAGAGTGTATGAGTGAGTATGTGAGAGTGTTTGAGAGAGTGTGTGAGAGTGTGTGCGAGTGTGTGTGTGAGTGTGTTTGAGAGTGTGTGAGAGAGTGTGCGAGAGTTTGTGTGAGAGTGTGTGTGAGAAGGTGTGAGAGTGTATGAGAGAGTGTGTGAGAGAGAGTGCAAGAGAGTGTGTGAGAGTGTGTGAGAGTGTGTGTGAGAGTGTGTTTGAGAGTGTGTGAGAGAGTGTGCGAGAGTTTGTGTGAGAGTGTGTGTGAGAAGGTGTGAGAGTGTATGAGAGAGTGTGTGAGAGAGAGTGCAAGAGATTGTGTGAGAGTGTGTGTGAGAATGTGTGTGAGAGTGTGTAAGAGAGTGTGTGAGAGTGTGTGTGAGAGAGTGTGAGAGTGTGTGCGAGAGTGTGTGTGAGAGTGTATGAGAGTGTGTGTGAGTGTGTGTGTGAGTGTGTGTGAGAGTGTGTGAGAGTGTGTGAGAGTGTGTGTGAGAGTGTTTGTGAGAATGTGTGTGAGAGTGTGTGAGAGTGCGTGCGAGAGTGTGTGTGAGAGTGTGTGAGAGTGTGTGTGAGTGTGTGTCTGAGTGTGTGTGAGAGTGTGTGAGAGTGTGTGTGAGAGTGTTTGTGAGAATGTGTGTGAGAGTGTGTGCGAGAGTGTGTGAGAGTGTGTCTGAGAGTGTGTGAGAGAGTGTGTGAGAGTATGTGTGAGAGTGTGTGAGAGTGTGTGTGAGGGTGTGTGAGAGAGTGTGTGAGAGTGTGTGAGAGTGTGTGAGAGTGTATGAGAGAGTGTGTGAGAGTGTATGAGAGAGTGTGTGAGAGTGTGTGCGAGAGTGTGTGTGAGAGTGTGTGTGAGAGTGTGTGTGAGAGTGTGTGTGAGAGTTTGTGTGAGAGAGTGTGTGAGAGTGAGTGAGAGTGTGTTTGAGAGTGTGTTTGAGAGTGTGTGAGAGAGTGTGCGAGAGTTTGTGTGAGAGTGTGTGTGAGAAGGTGTGAGAGTGTATGAGAGCGTGTGTGAGAGAGAGTGCGAGAGAATGTGTGAGAGTGTGTGAGAGTGTGTGTGAGAGTGTGTTTGAGAGTGTGTGAGAGAGTGTGCGAGAGTTTGTGTGACAGTGTGTGTGAGAAGTGTGAGAGTGTATGAGAGAGTGTGAGAGAGTGTGTGAGAGTGTGTGAAAGAAAGTGTGAGAGTGTGTGAGAGTGTGTGAGAGCATGTGAGAGTGTGTGTGAGAGTGTGTGAGTGTGAGAGAGTGTGCGAGAGTGTGTGTGAGAGTGTGTGAGAGAGCATGTGAGAGTGTGTGTGGGAGTGTGTGTGAGATTGTGTGAGAGTGAGTGTGTTTGAGAGTGTGTGAGAGTGTGTGAGAGTGTGTGTGAGAGTGTGTGAGAGTGTGTGAGAGTGTGTGAGAGAGTGTGTGGGATAGTGTGTGAGAGTGTGTGTGAAAGTGTGTGAGAGAGTGTGAGTGTGTGTGAGAGTGTGTGTGAAATAGTTTGCAAGAGTGTGTGTGAGAGTGTGTGAGTGTGTGAGAATGTGCGAGAGTGTGTGTGAGAGTGTCTGTGAGAGAGAGTGTGTGTGAGAGTGTGTGTGAGAGTGTGTGAGAGTGTGTGTGAGTGTGTGTCAGAGTGTGTGTATGTGTGTGTGAGAGAGAGTGTGTGGGGTGTAAGTGTCAGTGTGTGAGAGTGTGTGGGATAGTGTGTGAGAGTGTGTGCGAGTGTGTGTGAGAGTGTGTGAGATTGTGTGTGAGAGTGTGTGGGAGAGTGTGTGAGAGTGTGTGAGAGTGTGTGTGAGTGTGTGTCAGAGTGTGTGAGAGTGTGTGTGAGAGTGCGTGTGAGAGTGTGTGAGAGTGTGTTTGAGAGTGTGTGAGAGAGTGTGTGAGAGTGTGTGGGATAGTGTGTGAGAGAGTGTGTGAGAGTGTGTGGGATAGTGTGTGAGAGAGTGTGCGAGAGTGTGTGCGAGAGTGTGTGTGAGAGTGTGTGAGTGTGTGTGAGAGTGTGTGTGAGTGTGTGTGAGAGTGTGTGAGAGTGTGTGTGAGAGTGTGTGAGAGAGTGTGCGAGAGTGTGTGTGAGAGTGTGTGAGAGTGTGTGTGAGAGTGTGCGAGAGTGTGTGAGAGAGTGTGTGAGAGTGTGTGAGAGTGTGTGAGAGAGTGTGTGAGAGTGTGTGAGAGTGTGTGAGAGAGTGTGTGTGAGTGTGTGAGAGTGTGTTTGAGAGTGTGTGAGAGAGTGTGTGAGAGTGTGTGGGATAGTGTGTGAGAGAGTATGCGAGAGTGTGTGTGAGAGTGTGCGAGAGTGTGTGAGAGAGTGTGTGAGAGTGTGTGAGAGTGTGTGAGAGAGTGTGTGAGAGTGTGTGAGAGTGTGTGAGAGAGTATGCGAGAGTGTGTGTGAGAGTGTGCGAGAGTGTGTGAGAGAGTGTGTGAGAGTGTGTTTGAGAGTGTGTGAGAGAGTGTGTGAGAGTGTGTGGGATAGTGTGTGAGAGAGTGAGTGAGAGAGTGTGCGAGAGTGTGTGCGAGAGTGTGTGTGAGAGTGTGTGAGTGTGTGTGAGAGTGTGTGTGAGTGTGTGTGAGAGTGTGTGAGAGTGTGTGTGAGAGTGTGTGAGAGAGTGTGCGAGAGTGTGTGCGAGAGTGTGTGTGAGAGTGTGTGAGTGTGTGTGAGAGTGTGTGTGAGTGTGTGTGAGAGTGTGTGAGAGTGTGTGTGAGATTGCGCGTGAGAGTGTGTGAGAGTGTGTGTGTGAGTGTGTGAGAGTGTGTGTGAGAGTGTGTGAGAGAGTGTGCGAGAGTGTGTGAGTGTGTGTGAGAGTGTGTGTGAGTGTGTGTGAGAGTGTGTGAGAGTGTGTGTGAGACTGCGTGTGAGAGTGTGTGAGAGTGTGTGTGTGAGCGTGTGAGAGTGTGTGTGAGAGTGTGTGAGAGTGTGTGAGAGTGTGTGTGAGTGTGTGTGAGAGTGTGTGTGAGACTGCGCGTGAGAGTGTGTGAGAGTGTGTGTGTGAGTGTGTGAGAGTGTGTGTGAGAGTGTGTGAGAGAGTGTGTGAGAGTGTGTGAGTGTGTGTGAGAGTGTGTGTGAGTGTGTGTGAGAGTGTGTGAGAGTGTGTGTGAGACTGCGTGTGAGAGTGTGTGAGAGTGTGTGTGAGAGTGTGTGAGAGAGTGTGCGAGAGTGTGTGTGAGAGTGTGTGTGAGTGTGTGTGAGAGTGTGTGTGAGAGTGCGTGTGAGAATGTGTGAGAGTGTGTGAGAGTGTATGTGAGAGTTCGTGAGAGTTTGTGAGAGAATGTGTGTGATAGTGTGTGAGAGTGTGTGCGAGAGTGTGTGAGAGAGAGAGTGTGTGAAAGTGTGTGAGAGAGTGTGAGTGTGTGAGAGTGTGTGTGAAATAGTGTGCAAGAGTGTGTGTGAGAGTGTGTGTGTGTGTGAGAGTGTGCGAGAGTGTGTGTGAGAGTGTGTGAGAGAGTGTGTGAGAGTGTGTGTGAGAGTGTGTGAGAGTGTGTGTGAGAGTGTGCGAGAGTGTGTGAGAGAGTGTGTGACAGTGTATGCATGAGTGTGTGTGAGAGTGTGTGTATGTGTGTGTGAGAGAGAGTGTGTGGGGTGTAAGTGTCAGTGTGCGAGAGTGTGTGAGAGTGTGTGGGATAGTGTGTGAGAATGTGTGTGAGTGTGTGTGAGAGTGTGTGAGAGTGTGTGTGAGAGTGTGTGTGAGAGTGTGTGAGAGTGTGTGAGAGTGTGGGTGAGTGTGTCTGAGAGTGTGTGAGAGTGTGTGTGAGAGTGCGTGTGAGAGTGTGTGAGAGTGTGTGAGAGCGTGTGTGTGAGTGTGTGAGAGTGTGTGTGAGAGTGTGTGAGAGAGTGTGTGAGAGTGTGTGGGATAGTGTGTGAGAGAGTGTGCGAGAGTGTGTGTGAGAGAGTGTGCGAGAGAGTGTGCGAGAGTGTGTGCGAGAGTGTGTGTGAGAGTGTGTGAGAGTGTGTGAGATTGTGTGTGAGAGTGTGTGGGAGAGTGTGTGAGAGTGTGTGAGAGTGTGTGTGAGTGTGTGTCAGAGTGTGTGTGAGAGTGCGTGTGAGAGTGTGTGAGAGTGTGTGAGAGTGTGTGTGTGAGTGTGTGAGAGTGTGTTTGAGAGTGTGTGAGAGAGTGTGTGACAGTGTGTGGGATAGTGTGTGAGAGAGTGTGCGAGAGTGTGTGTGAGAGTATGTGAGAGAGTGTGCGAGAGTGTGTGCGAGAGTGTGTGTGAGAGTGTGTGAGTGTGTGTGAGAGTGTGTGAGAGTGTGTGTGAGACTGCGCGTGAGAGTGTGTGAGAGTGTGTGTGTGAGTGTGTGAGAGTGTGTGAGAGTGTGTGTGAGAGTGCGTGTGAGAGTGTGTGAGAGTGTGTGTGAGAGTGTGTGAGAGAGTGTGCGAGAGTGTGTGTGAGAGTGTGTGTGAGAGTGTGTGAGTGTGTGTGAGAGTGTGTGTGAGTGTGTGTGAGAGTGTGTGTGAGAGTGCGTGTGAGAATGTGTGAGAGTGTGTGAGAGTGTATGTGAGAGTGCGTGAGAGTGTGTGAGAGTGTGTGAGAGAATGTGTGTGATAGTGTGTGAGAGTGTGTGCGAGAGTGTGTGAGAGAGAGAGTGTGTGTGAAAGTGTGTGAGAGAGTGTGAGTGTGTGTGAGATTGTGTGTGAAATAGTGTGCAAGAGTGTGTGTGAGAGTGTGTGTGTGTGTGAGAGTGTGCAAGAGTGTGTGTGAGAGTGTGTGAGAGAGTGTGTGAGAATGTGTGTGAGAGTGTGTGAGAGTGTGTGTGAGAGTGTGTGTGAGAGTGTGCGAGAGTGTGTGAGAGAGTGTGTGACAGTGTATGCATGAGTGTGTGTGAGAGTGTGTGTATGTGTGTGTGAGAGAGAGTGTGTGGGGTGTAAGTGTCAGTGTGTGAGAGTGTGTGAGAGTGTGTGGGATAGTGTGTGAGAGTGTGTGTGAGAGTGTGTGAGAGTGTGTGAGAGTGTGGGTGAGTGTGTGTGAGAGTGTGTGTTAGAGTGTGTGAGAGAGTGTGTGAGAGTGTGTGGGATAGTGTGTGAGAGAGTGTGCGAGAGTGTGTGTGAGAGAGTGTGCGAGAGTGTGTGTGAGAATGTGTGTGAGAGCGTGTGAGTGTGTGTGAGAGAGATTGTGTGTGTGTGTGTGAGTGTGTGAGAGTGTGTGTGAGAGTGTGTGTGAGAGTGCATGTGAGAGTGTGTCAGTGTGTGAGAGTGTGTGTGAGAGCGTGTGTGAGAGTGTGTGACAGTTTGTGAGAGTATGTGTGAGAGAGTGTGTGTGAAAGTGTGTCAGTGTGTGAGAGTGTGAGAAAGTGCATGAGAGAGTGTGCGAGAGTGTTTGAGAGTGTGTGTGCGAGTGTGTGAGAGAGTGTGTGTCAGAGTGTGTCATTGTGTGAGAGTGTGAGAGTGTGTGTGAGAGTGTGTGTGAGAGTGTGTGAGAGTGTGGGTGAGTGTGTGTGAGAGTGTGTGAGAGTGTGTGTGAGAGTGTGTGAGAGAGTGTGTGAGAGTGTGTGGGATAGTGTGTGAGAGAGTGTGCGAGAGTCTGTGTGAGAGTGTGTGAGAGAGTGTGCGAGTGTGTTTGTGAGAATGTGTGTGAGAGTGTGTGAGTGTGTGTGAGAGAGTGTGTGTGTGTGTGAGAGTGTGTGAGAGTGTGTGTGAGAGTGCATGTGAGAATGTGTCAGTGTGTGAGAGAGTGTGTGAGAGCGTGTGTGAGAGTGTGTGACAGTGTGTGAGAGTATGTGTGAGAGAGTGTGTGTGAAAGTGTGTCAGTGTGTGAGAGTGTGAGAAAGTGCATGAGAGAGTGTGCGAGAGTGTGAGAGAGTGTTTGAGAGTGTGCGTGCGAGTGTGTGAGAGAGTGTGTGAGAGAGTGTGTGTCAGAGTGTGTCAGTGTGTGAGAGTGTGTGAGAGTGTTTGTGAGAGCGTGTGTGAGAGTGCGTGAGAGTGTGAGAGAGTGTGAGAGAGTGTGTCAGTGTGTGAGAGTGTGTGTGAGAGCGTGTGTGAGAGTGTGTGAGAGTGTGTGACAGTGTGTGAGAGTATGTGTGAGAGTGTGTGTGAAAGTGTGTCAGTGTGTGAGAGTGTGAGAAAGTGCATGAGAGAGTGTGCGAGAGTGTGAGAGAGTGTTTGAGAGTGTGTGTGCGAGTGTGTGAGAGAGTGTGTGAGAGAGTGTGTGTCAGAGTGTGTCATTGTGTGAGAGTGTGTGAGAGTGTGTGTGAGAGTGTGTGTGAGAGTGTGTGAGAGTGTGTGAGAGTGTGGGTGAGTGTGTGTGAGAGTGTGTGAGAGTGTGTGTGAGAGTGTGTGAGAGAGTGTGTGAGAGTGTGTGGGATAGTGTGTGAGAGAGTGTGCGAGAGTGTGTGTGAGAGTGTGTGAGAGAGTGTGCGAGAGTGTGTGTGAGAATGTGTGTGAGAGTGTGTGAGTGTGTGTGAGAGAGTGTGTGTGTGTGTGAGAGTGTGTGAGAGTGTGTGTGAGAGTGCATGTGAGAATGTGTCAGTGTGTGAGAGAGTGTGTGAGAGCGTGTGTGAGAGTGTGTGACAGTGTGTGAGAGTATGTGTGAGAGAGTGTGTGTGAAAGTGTGTCAGTGTGTGAGAGTGTGAGAAAGTGCATGAGAGAGTGTGCGAGAGTGTGAGAGAGTGTTTGAGAGTGTGCGTGCGAGTGTGTGAGAGAGTGTGTGAGAGAGTGTGTGTCAGAGTGTGTCAGTGTGTGAGAGTGTGTGAGAGTGTTTGTGAGAGCGTGTGTGAGAGTGTGTGAGAGTGTGAGAGAGTGCGTGTGAGAGTGTGTGAGAGAGTGTGTCAGTGTGTGAGAGTGTGTGTGAGAGCGTGTGTGAGTGTGTGAGAGTGTGTGACAGTGTGTGAGAGTATGTGTCAGAGAGTGTGTGTGAAAGTGTGTCAGTGTGTGAGAGTGTGAGAAAGTGCATGAGAGAGTGTGCGAGAGTGTGAGAGAGTGTTTGAGAGTGTGTGTGCGAGTGTGTGAGAGAGTGTGTGAGAGAGTGTGTGTCAGAGTGTGTCAGTGTGTGAGAGTGTGTGAGAGTGTTTGTGAGAGCGTGTGTGAGAGTGTGTGAGAGTGTGTGAGAGTATGTGTGAGAGAGTGTGTGTGAAAGTGTGTCAGTGTGTGAGAGTGTGTGAGAGTGTGTGAGAGTGTGTGTGAGAGTATGTGAGAGTGTGTGAGAGATTGTGTGAGTGTGCGTGTGAGAGTGTGTGAGAGTGTGAGAGAGTGGGTGAGTGTGTGTGTGAGAGTGTGTGTGAGAGTGTGTGAGAGAGAGTGTGTGAGAGAGTATGCGAGAGTGTGTGCGAGATTGTGTGTGAGAGTGTGTGAGAGAGTGTGTGAGTGTGTGTGTGAGAGTGTGTATGAGTGTGTGTGAGAGAGAGTGTGTGAGAGAGTGTGCGAGAGTGTGTGCGAGAGTGTGTGCGAGAGTGTGTGTAAGTGTGTGTGTGAGAGTGTGTGAAAGATTGTGCGAGAGTGTGTGAGAATGTGAGAGAGTGCATGAGAGAGTGTGCGAAAGTGTGAGAGTGTGTTTGAGAGTGTGTGTGCGAGTGTGTGGGAGAGTGTGTGAGAGAGTGTGTGTCAGAGTGTGTCAGTGTGTGAGAGAATGTGTGAGAGCGTGTGTGAGAGCGTGTGACATTGTGTGAGAGTGTGTGAGAGTATGTGTGAGAGAGTGTGTGAGAGTGTGTGAGAGTGTGTGAGAGTGTGTGAGAGTGTGTGTGAGAGTGTATGAGTGAGAGTGTGTGAGAGAGTGTGCGAGAGTGTGTGCGAGTGTGTGTGAGAGTGTGTGTAAGAGTGTGTGTGAGAGTGTGTGAGAGAGTGTGCAAGAGTGTGTGAGAGTGTGTGAGAGAGTGTGTGAGAGAGTGTGCGAGATTGTGTGTGAGAGTGTGTGAGAGAGTGGGTGAGAGAGTGTGTGAGAGAGTGTGCAAGAGTGTGTGTGAGTGTGTGAGAGAGTGTGTGACAGTGAGTGTGAGAGTCTGTGAGAGTGAGTGTGAGAGTGTGTGAGAGAGTGTGTGTGAGAGTGTGTGAGAGATTGTGAGAGTGTGTGAGAGAATGTGCGAGAGTGTGTGCGAGAGTGTGTGTGAGAGTGTGTGTGAGAGAGTGTGTGAGAGTGTGTGTGAGTGTGTGTGAGAGAGTGTGTGAGAGTGTGCGAGAGTGTTTGTGAGAGTGTGTGCAAGAGTGTGTGAGAGTGTGTGAGAGTGTGTGTGAGAGTGTGTGAGAGAGTGTTAGTGAGAGTGTGTGTGAGAGTGTGTGTTAGAGTGTGTGTGCGAGAGTGTGTGAGAGAGTGTGTGAGAGAGTGTGTGAGAGTGTGTGAGAGTGTGTGTGAGATTGTGTGAGAGAGTATGTGAGAGAGTGTGTGAGAGTGTGTGTGAGAGATTGTGTCAGTGTGAGAGAGTGTGTGAGAGTGTGTGAGAGAATGTGTGAGAGTGTGTGAGAGTGTGTGAGAGAGTATGTGAGAGATTGTGTGTGAGAGTGTTTCAGTGTGTGAGTGTGTGTGAGAGTGTGTGTGAGAGCGTGTGTGAGAGTGTGTGAGAGTATGTGTGAGAGAGTGTGTGTGAAAGTGTGTCAGTGTGTGAGAGTGTGTGAGTGTGTGTGAGAGTGTGTGTGAGAGTATGTGAGAGTGTGTGAGAGATTGTGTGAGTGTGCGTGTGAGAGTGTGTGAGAGTGTGTGAGAGAGCGGGTGAGTGTGTGTGTGAGAGTGTGTGTGAGAGTGTGTGAGAGAGAGTGTGTGAGAGAGTATGCGAGAGTGTGTGCGAGATTGTGTGTGAGAGTGTGTGAGAGAGTGTGTGAGTGTGTGTGTAAGAGTGAGTGTGAGTGTGTGTGAGAGAGAGTGTGTGAGAGAGTGTGCGAGAGTGTGTGCGAGAGTGTGTGCGAGAGTGTGTGAAAGTGTGTGTGTGCGAGTGTGTGAAAGATTGTGCGAGAGTGTGAGAATGTGAGAGAGTGCATGAGAGAGTGTGCGAAAGTGTGAGAGTGTGTTTGAGAGTGTGTGTGCGAGTGTGTGGGAGAGTGTGTGGGAGAGTGTGTGTCAGAGTGTGTCAGTGTGTGAGAGAATGTGTGAGAGCGTGTGTGAGAGCGTGTGAGAGTGTGTGAGAGTATGTGAGAGTATGTGTGAGAGAGTGTGTGAAAGTGTGTCAGTGTGTGAGAGTGTGTGAGAGTGTGTGAGAGTGTGTGTGAGAGTGTGTGAGTGAGAGTGTGTGAGAGAGTGTGCGAGAGTGTGTGCGAGTGTGTGTGAGAGTGTGTGTAAGAGTGTGTGTGAGAGTGTGTGAGAGAGTGTGCGAGAGTGTGTGAGAGTGTGTGAGAGAGTGTGTGAGAGAGTGTGCGAGATTGTGTGTGAGAGTGTGTGAGAGAGTGTGTGAGAGAGTGTATGAGAGAGTGTGCAAGAGTGTGTGTGAGTGTGTGAGAGAGTGTGTGACAGTGAGTGTGAGAGTCTGTGAGAGTGAGTGTGAGAGTGTGTGAGAGAGTGTTAGTGAGAGTGTGTGTGAGAGTGTGTGTTAGAGTGAGTGTGCGAGAGTGTGTGAGAGAGTGTGTGAGAGAGTGTGTGAGAGTTTCTGAGAGTGTGTGTGAGACTGTGTGAGAGAGTATGTGAGAGAGTGTGTGAGAGTGTGTGTGAGAGATTGTGTCAGTGTGAGAGAGTGTGTGAGAGTGTGTGAGAGAGTATGTGAGAGAGTGTGAGTGAGAGTGTTTCAGTGTGTGAGTGTGTGTGAGAGTGTGTGTGAGAGTGTGAGAAAGTGTATGAGAGAGTGTGTGAGAGTGTGTGAGAGAGTGTGTGAGAGTGTGTGAGAAAGTTTGCGAGAGTGTGTGTGAGAGTGTGTGAGAGTGTGTGTGAGAGTGTGTGAGAGTGTGTGAGAGTGTGTGTGAGAGTGTGAGAGAGTGTGTGAGAGTGTGTGAGAGTGTCTGTGAGAGTGTGTGAGAGTGTGTGTGAGAGTGTGTGAGAGTGTGTGTGAGAGTGTGTGAGAGTGTGTGTGAGAGTGTGAGAGAGTGTGTGAGAGTGTGTGAGAGTGTGTGAGAGAGTGTGTGAGAGTGTGAGAGAGTGTGTGTGAGAGTGTGTGAGAGTGTGTGAGAGAGTGTGCGAGAGTGTGTGTGAGAGTGTGAGAGAGTGTGTGAGAGAGTGTGTGAGAGTGTGAGAGAGTGTGTGTGAGAGTGTGTGAGAGTGTGTGAGAGAGTGTGCGAGAGTGTGTGTGAGAGTGTGTGAGAGTGTGTGAGAGTGTGGGTGAGTGTGAGAGAGTGTGTGAGAGAGTATGTGTGAGAGTGTGTGCCAGTGTGTGAGTGTGTGAGAGAGTGTGAGAGAGTGTGCAAGAGTGTGTGTGAGTGTGTGTGAGAGTGTGTGTGACAGAGTGTGTGAGAGAGTGTGTGAGAGAGTGTGTCAGTGTGTGAGAGTGTGTGAGAGTGTGTGTGAGAGCGTGTGTGAGATTGTGTGAGAGTGTGTGCCAGTGTGTGAGAGTATGTATGAGAGAGTGTGTGTGAAAGTGTGTCAGTGTGTGAGAGTGTGAGAAAGTGCATGAGAGAGTGTGCGAGAGTGTGAGAGAGTGTTTGAGAGTGTGTGTGCGAGTGTGTGAGAGAGTGTGTGAGAGAGTGTGTGTCAGAGTGAGTCAGTGTGTGAGAGTGTGTGAGAGTGTTTGTGAGAGCGTGTGTGAGAGTGTGTGAGAGTATGTGTGAGAGAGTGTGTGTGAAAGTGTGTCAGTGTGTGAGAGTGTGTGAGAGTGTGTGAGAGTGTGTGTGAGAGTATGTGAGAGTGTGTGAGAGATTGTGTGAGTGTGCATGTGAGAGTGTGTGAGAGTGTGTGAGAGAGTGGGTGAGTGTGTGTGTGAGAGTGTGTATGAGAGTGTGTGAGAGAGGGTGTGTGAGAGAGTATGCGAGAGTGTGTGCGAGATTGTGTGTGAGAGTGTGTGAGAGAGTGTGTGAGTGTGTGTGTGAGAGTGTGTGTGAGAGTGTGTGAGTGAGAGTGTCTGAGAGAGTGTGCGAGAGTTTGTGCGAGTGTGTTTGAGAGTGTGTGTAAGAGTGTGTGTGAGAGTGTGTGAGAGAGTGTGCAAGAGTGTGTGAGAGTGTGTGAGAGAGTGTGCGAGATTGTCTGTGAGAGTGTGTGAGAGTGTGTGAGAGAGTGTGTGACAGTGAGTGTGAGAGTCTGTGAGAGTGTGTGTGAGAGTGTGTGAGAGAGTGTGTGTGAGAGTGTGTGAGAGAGTGTGAGAGTCTGTGAGAGAATGTGTGAGAGTGTGTGCGAGAGTGTGTGTGAGATTGTGTGTGAGAGAGTGTGTGAGAGTGTGTGTGAGTATGTGTGAGAGAGTGTGAGAGAGTGTGTGAGAGTGTGCGAGAGTGTGTGTGAGATTGTGTGCGAGGGTGTGTGAGAATGTGTGTGAGACTGTGTGAGCGTGTGTGTGAGAGTGCGTGAGAGAGTGTGTGAGAGTGTGCGACAGTGTTTGTGAGAGTGTGTGCGAGAGTGTGTGAGAGTGTGTGAGAGTATGTGTGAGAGTGTGTGAGAGAGTGTTAGTGAGAGTGTGTGTGAGAGTGTGTGTGAGAGTATGTGTGCGAGAGTGTGTGCGAGAGTGTGTGAGAGAGTGTGTGAGAGTGTGTGAGAGTGTGTGTGAGATTGTGTGAGAGAGTATGTGAGAGAGTGTGTGAGAGTGTGTGTGAGAGATTGTGTCAGTGTGAGAGAGTGTGTGAGAGTGTGAGAGAGTGTGTGAGAGTGTGTGAGAGTGTGTGAGAGAGTATGTGAGAGAGTGTGTGTGAGAGTGTTTCAGTGTGTGAGAGTGTGTGAGTGTGTGTGAGAGTGTGTGTGAGAGTGTGAGAGAGTGTGCAAGAGTGTGTGAGAGTGTGTGTAAGAGTGTGTGTGTGAGTGTGTGCGAGGGTGTGCGAGAGTGTGTGTGAGAGTGTGTCTGAGAGTGTGTGAGAGTGTGCAAGAGTGTGTGTGAGAGTGTGTGAGAGTGTGTGTGAGAGTGTGTGTGAGAGTGTGTGAGAGAGTGTGTGTGAGAGTGTGTGTGAGAGTGTGTGAGAGTGTGAGAGAGTGGGTGAGAGAGTCTGTGCAAATGTGTGAGAGTGTGCGAGAGTGTGTGTGAGAGTGTGTGAGGGAATGTGTGAAAGTGTGTGTGAGAGTGTGTGAGTGTGTGTGCGAGAGTGGGTGAGAGAGTGTGTGAGAGAGTGTGCGAGAGTGTGTGTGAGAGTGTGTGTGAGAGTGTGTGAGAGAGTGTGTGAGAGAGTGTGTGAGAGTGTGTGTGGTAGTGTGTGTGAGAGTGTGTGAGAGAGTGTGTGAGAGTGTGTGAGAGAGTGTGTGAGAGTGTGTGTGAGAGTGTGTGAGTTTGTAAAGTGTGTGTGAGAATGTGGGAGAGAGTGTGTGAGAGTGTGTAAGAGAGTGTGTGAGAGAGTGTGTGAGAGTGTTTGAGAGTGTGTGTGAGAGTGTGTGAGAGAATATGCGAGAGTGTGTGCAAGAATGTGTGAGAGTGTGTGTGAGAGTGTGTGAGAGTGTGTGAGTGTGTGTGAGAGAGTGTGTGAGAGTGTGCGAGAGTGTGTGTGAGAGTGTGTGCGAGAGTGTCTGAGAGTATGTGTGAGAGTGTGTGAGAGTGTGTGCGAGAGTGTGTGAGAGAGTGTGTGAGAGTGTGTGCGAGAGTGTGTGAGAATGTGTGAGAGTGTGTGAGAGCGTGTGTGAGAGTCTGCGAGAGTGTGTGTGAGAGTGTGTGCGAGAGTGTGTGAGAGAGTGTGTGAGAGTGTGTGCGAGTGTGTGAGACAGTGTGCGAGAGTGTGTGTGAGAATGTGTGAGAGTGTGTGTGAGAGTGTGTGCGAGAGTGTGTGAGAGAGTGTGTGAGATTTTGTGAGAGAGTGTGACGCAGGGCTCGCCCATCTCACCGACACTCTTTAATATTTACATAAATGAGTTGGCAAAACTACTTGAACACTCTACAGCACCCGGCCTCACCCTATATGAATCCAAGGTTAAATTCCTCCTCTTTGCAGATGACCTGGTTCTGCTGTCATCAACTAAGGAGGGTCTACTGTAGAACCTGGATCTGCTGGAGTCATTCTGTCATACCTGGGCCCTGACAGTAAACCCCCAAAAAACCAAAGTCCTTGTGTTCCAGCATAGATCCAGACATCAGGGACCCAGATTAAATTTCACACTAGGAACAACTAAAATCGAACAAACCACTAACTACACATACTTGGGCATAAAAATCAGCTCTACGGGAAATTTTCATCCGGCTGTGAATGAATTGAAAGAGAAAGCTAGAAGGGCTTTCTATGCCATAAAAAGATCAATCTAAATAGAAATCCTAATTAGCATTTGGCTCAAAATTTTTAAATCAGTAATTGAACCAATTGCACTCTATGGCAGTGAGGTGTGGGGACCGGTAACACAACAAGAATTTGCAAAATGGGACAAACACCCAATTGAGATCCTACATGCAGAATTCTGTAAAAGTATCCTCCGGACTCAAAGGAAAACCGTAAACAATGCATGCAGGGCAGAACTAGGCCAATATCCACTAATAATCACTATCCAAAAAAGAGCCACCAAATTTTGGAAACACCTAAAAATGAGCAACCCCCACTGCTATCATTACGAAGCCTTGAAATGCCAAGAGAGGACCATAAAGAAGAATACTCTCAGTCAATTAGTCCTGGGACTCAGTGAAGCAACCACTAACACTACTAACAATAACCAGCCCCAGGACAGTGATATCGTAGCACAGAGAATTCGAACCAACACAATTGTCACTAAGCAAAAGGAAAAATACCTGTCATATTGGGCAGAAACAACAAAAACCCAAAGGAAACTCAATTGCTACTTGGCCCTAAACAGACAATACAACATGGCTGAGTACCTGACCATGGTAAAGGATAGCAAACTGAGAAAAACCTTGACAAGGTACAGACTTAGTGAACATAGCCTGGCGATCGAAAAAGGCAGACACAGACAGACCCGGCTGCCAAGAGACGACAGGATATGCTCTCACTGCAGTCAGGGAGTGGTGGAGACAGAGATGCACTTCCTCACAGCTTGTGGAAAATATCAGGGCATCAGGGAGAATTTCTACCAAAAATTCTCACAAATATGCCCTGAATTCAGAAATTTGAATGTCGACCAAAAAGTCCCATACCTACTAGGGGAACAGAGAAACTGTGTAACCTTAGCGGCTCACTATGTTACAGCTTGCCATAAACAGAGGGACAACCAGGAAACCTAAGAAAAGAGTATATACAAATTATACGAATGTATATTTATACACTCAGGGATATATATGTTTATACACTGTATGAATAGGTCTGCGTTCATGTGTTCAACCATAAATGTTTTTCGATGCTTTGGCAACATAAGATGTAACTTATCATGCCAATAAAGCGATTTGAATTGAATTGAATTGAGTGTGTGAGAGTGTGTGTGAGAGTGTGTGAGAGTGTGTGAGAGAGCGTGTGTGAGAGCGTGTGAAAGTGTGTGAGTGTGTGTGAGAGTGTGTGTGTGAGAGTGTGTTCGAGAGTGTGTGCGGGTGTGCGAGAGTGTGTGTGTGTGAATGTGTGAGAGCGTGCGTGAGAGTGTGTGAGAGTTTGTGTGAGAGTGTCTGAGAGTGTGTGTGAGAGTGTGTGAGAGTGTTTGTGAGAGTGTCTGAGAGAGTGTGCGAGAGAGTGTGCGAGAGTGTGTGTGAGAGTGTGTGTGAGAGTGTGTGAGAGTGTGCGAGACTGTGTCTGAGAGTGTGTGTGAGAGGGTCTGTGAGAGTGTGTGAGAGTGTGTGAGCGAGTGTATGAGTGAGTGTGTGTGTGAGTGTGTGAGAGTGTGAGAGTGTGTGAGAGATTGTGCGAGAGTGTGTGAGAGTGTTTGAGAGAGTGTAGAGTGTGTCAGTGTGTGTGAGAGAGTGTGAGAGAGTTTGTCAGTGTGTGAGAGTGTGTGAGAGTGTGTGCGAGAGTATGTGAGAGTGTGTGGGAAAGTGTGAGAGTGTGCATGAGAGTGTGTGAGAGTGTGTGAGAGAGTGTTTCGGTTTGTGTGAGTGTGCGAGAGTGTGTGCGAGAGTGTGTGTGAGTGTGTGGGATAGTGTGTGAGAGAGTGTGCGAGAGTGTGTGAGAGTGTGTATGAGAGTGCATGTGAGAGTGTGTTTGAGGGAGTGTGAGAGAGTGTGTGAGAGTGTGTGAAAGAATGTGTGAGAGTGTGTGAGAGTGTGTGAGAGCATGTGAGAGTGTGTGTGAGAGTGTGTGAGTGTGAGAGAGTGTGCGAGAGTGTGTGTGAGAGTGTGTGAGAGAGCGTGTGAGAGTGTGTGTGGGAGTGTGTGTGAGAGTGTGTGAGAGTGAGTGTGTGTGAGAGTGTGTGAGAGTGTGTGAGAGTGTGTGAGAGAGTGTGTGGGATAGTGTGTGAGAGTGTGTGCGAGAGTGTGTGAGAGAGAGAGTGTGTGTGAAAGTGTGTGAGAGAGTGTGAGTGTGTGTGAGAGTGTGTGTGAAATAGTGTGCAAGAGTGTGTGTGAGAGTGTGTGTGAGTGTGTGAGAGTGTGTGAGAGTGTGTGTGAGAGTGTCTGTGAGAGAGAGTGTGTGTGAGAGTGTGTGTGAGAGTGTGTGAGAGAGTCTGTGAGAGTGTGTGTGAGAGTGTGTGAGAGTGTGTGTGAGTGTGTGTCAGAGTGTGAGAGAGTGTGTGACAGTGTATGCGTGAGTGTGTGTGAGATTGTGTGTATGTGTGTGTGAGAGAGAGTGTGTGGGGTGTAAGTGTCAGTGTGTGAGAGTGTGTGAGAGTGTGTGGGATAGTGTGTGAGAGTGTGTGTGAGTGTGTGTGAGAGTGTGTGAGATTGTGCGTGAGAGTGTGTGGGAGAGTGTGTGAGAGTGTGTGAGAGTGTGTGTGAGTGTGTGTCAGAGTGTGTGAGAGTGTGTGTGAGAGTGCGTGTGAGAGTGTGTGAGAGTGTGTGAGAGTGTGTGTGTGAGTGTGTGAGAGTGTGTTTGAGAGTGTGTGAGAGAGTGTGTGAGAGTGTGTGGGATAGTGTGTGAGAGAGTGTGCGAGAGAGTGTGTGAGAGTGTGTGGGAGAGTGTGTGAGAGTGTGTGCGAGAGTGTGTGTGAGAGTGTGTGAGTGTGTGTGAGAGTGTGTGTGAGTGTGTGTGAGTGTGTGAGAGTGTGTGTGAGACTGCACGTGAGAGTGTGTGAGAGTGTGTGTGTGAGTGTGTGAGAGTGTGTGAGAGTGTGTGTGAGAGTGCGTGTGAGAGTGTGTGAGAGTGTGTGTGAGAGTGTGTGAGAGAGTGTGCGAGAGTGTGTGTGAGAGTGTGTGTGAGAGTGTGTGAGTGTGTGTGAGAGTGTGTGTGAGTGTGTGTGAGAGTGTGTGTGAGAGTGCGTGTGAGAATGTGTGAGAGTGTGTGAGAGTGTATGTGAGAGTGCGTGAGAGTGTGTGAGAGTGTGTGAGAGAATGTGTGTGATAGTGTGTGAGAGTGTGTGCGAGAGTATGTGAGAGAGAGAGTGTGTGTGAAAGTGTGTGAGAGAGTGTGAGTGTGTGTGAGAGTGTGTGTGAAATAGTGTGCAAGAGTGTGTGTGAGAGTGTGTGTGTGTGTGAGAGTGTGCGAGAGTGTGTGTGAGAGTGTGTGAGAGTGTGTGTGAGAGTGTGTGAGAGTGTGTGTGAGAGTGTGTGTGAGAGTGTGCGAGAGTGTGTGAGAGAGTGTGTGACAGTGTATGCATGAGTGTGTGTGAGAGTGTGTGTATGTGTGTGTGAGAGAGAGTGTGTGGGGTGTAAGTGTCAGTGTGTGAGAGTGTGTGAGAGTGTGTGGGATAGTGTGTGAGAATGTGTGTGAGTGTGTGTGAGAGTGTGTGAGAGTGTGTGTGAGAGTGTGTGTGAGAGTGTGTGAGTGTGTGTGAGAGTGCGTGTGAGAGTGTGTGAGAGTGTGTGAGAGCGTGTGTGTGAGTGTGTGAGAGTGTGAGTGAGAGTGTGTGAGAGAGTGTGTGAGAGTGTGTGGGATAGTGTGTGAGAGAGTGTGCGAGAGTGTGTGTGAGAGTGTGTGAGAGAGTGTGCGAGAGTGTGTGTGAGAATGTGTGTGAGAGTGTGTGAGTGTGTGTGAGAGAGTGTGTGTGTGTGTGAGAGTGTGTGAGAGTGTGTGTGAGAGTGCATGTGAGAGTGTGTGAGAGAGTGTGTGTGCGAGATTGTGTGAGAGAGTGTGTGAGACCGTGTGTGAGAGTGTGTGAGAGTGTGTGTGAGAGTGTGTTTGAGAGTGTGTGAGAGAGTGTGCGAGAGTTTGTGTGAGAGTGTGTGTGAGAAGGTCTGAGAGTGTATGAGAGTGTGAGAGAGAGTGCGAGAGAGTGTGTGAGAGTGTGTGAGAGTGTGTGTGAGCGTGTGTGTGAGAGTGTGTGTGAGAATTTGTGTGAGAGTGTGTAAGAGAGTTTGTGAGAGTGTGTGTGAGAGTGTGTGAGAGTGTGTGCGAGAGTGTGTGTGAGAGTGTATGAGAGTGTGTGTGAGTGTGTGTGAGTGTGTGGTGGGAGTGTGTGAGAGTGTGTGTGAGAGTGTTTGTGAGAATGTGTGTGAGAGTGTGTGAGAATGTGTGTGAGAGTGTTTGTGAGAATGTGTGAGTGTGTGAGAGTGTGTGTCATTGTGTGAGGGTGTGTGAGAGCGTGCGAGAGAGTGTGAGAGAATGTGAGAAAGTGTGTGAAAGTGTGAGAGTGTGTGAGAGAGTGTGTGAGAGTGTGAGAGTGTGCGTGAGAGAGTGTGTGAGAGTGTGAGAGAATGTGTGATAGTGTGTGCGAGAGTGTGTCAGAGAGTGCATGTGTGTGAGAGTGGGAGAGAGTGTGTGTGAGATTGGGTGTGAGAGTTTGTGAGAGTGTGTGTGAGAGTGTGTGAGGGTGTGTGCGAGAGTGTGTGTGAGAGTGTGTGAGAGTGTGTGTGAGAGTGTGTGAGAGTGTGTGTGAGAGCGTGCGAGAGTGTGTGAGAGTGTATGGGAGTGTGTGTGAGTGTGTGTGAGTGTGTGGTGGGAGTGTGTGAGAGTGTGCGTGTGTGAGTATGAGAGAGTGTGTGTGAGAGTGTGTGAGAGTGTGTGTGTGTGAGTATGAGAGAGTGTGTGTGAGAGTGTGTGAGTGTGTGTGTGAGAGCGTGCGAGAGTGTGTGAGAGTGTGTGCGAGTATGTGTGTGTGAGTATGAGAGAGTGTGTGTGAGAGTGTGTGAGAGTGTGTGTGAGAGCGTGCGAGAGTGTGTGAGAGTGTGTGTGAGAGAGTGTGTGACAGTGTGTGAAAGTGTATGAGAGAGTGTGTGAGAGTGTGTGCTAGAGTGTGTGCGAGAGTGCGTGAGAGAGTGTGTGTGAGAGTGTGTGAGAGAGTGTGTGTGAGAGTGTGTGAGAGTGTGTGTGTGAGAGTGTTTGTGAGAGTGTGTGTGTGAGAGAGTGTGTGAGAGAGTGTGTGACAGTGTGTGAAAGTGTATGAGAGAGTGTGTGAGAGTGTGTGAGAGAGTGTGTGTGAGAGTGTGTGAGAGAGTGTGTGTGAGAGTGTGCGAGAGTGTGTGTGAGAGTGTGTGTGAGAGTGTGTGTGAGAGTGTGCAAGAGAGAGTGCGAGTGTGTGTGTGACAGTATGTGTGAGAGTGTGCGAGAGTGTGTGTTAGTGTGTGTGAGAGTGTGTGAGAGAGTGTGCAAGAGAGTGTGCGAGATTGTGTGAGAGAGTATGTGTGATAGTGTGTGAGAGTGTCTGTGAGAGTGTGTGAGAGAGTGTATGAGAGTGTGTGAGAGTGTGTGAGAGTGTCTGTGAGAGCATGTGAGAGTGTGTGTGAGAATATGTCTGAGTGTGAGAGAGTGTGTGAGTGTGTGAGAGAGTGTGTGAGAGTGTGAGAGGGAGTGTGTGAGTGTGCGAGAGTGTGAAAGAGAGTGTGTGAGAGTGTGTTAACTGGTGTGTGACAGAGTGTGAGAGTGTGTGTGTGAGTGTGTCTGAGAGAGTGTGCAAGAGAGTGTGCGAGAGTGTGTGTGAGAGTGTGTGTGAGACTGTGTGAGAGTGTGCGAAACTGTGTGTGAGAGTTTCTGTGAGAGTGTGTGAGAGTGTGTGAGAGAGTGTATGAGAGAGTGTGTGAGTGTGTGTGTGTGAGTGTGTGAGAGAGTGTGCGAGAGTGTGTGCGAGAGTGTGTGAGAGTGTGTGAGAGAGTGTGCGAGAGTGTGTGAGAGTGTGTGAGAGAGTGTAGAGTGTGTGTGTGAGAGTGTGTGAGAGTGTGTATGAGAGTGTGTGAGGGTGTGTGTGAGAGTGTGTGATAGGATGTGTGAGAGTGTGTCAGTGTGTGTGAGTGTGTCAGTGTGTGTGAGTGTGTCAGTGTGTGTGTGTGTGAGAGTGTGTGTGAGAGTGTGTGAGAGTGTGTGTCAGTGTGTGAGAGTGTGTGAGAGTGTGTGCGAGAGTGTGTGAGAGTGTGTGAGAGTGTGTGAGAGAGCATTTTGGTGTTTGTGAGTGTGCGAGAGTGTGTGCGAGAGTGTGTGTGAGCGTGCAAAAGTGTGTGCGAGAGTGTGTGTGAGTGTGTGGGATAGTGTGTGAGAGAGTGTGCGAGAGTGTGTGGGAGTGTGTGCGAGAGTGTGTGAGAGGGAGTGTGTGTGAGAGTGTGTGAGTGTGTGTGAGAGTGTGTGTGAGAGTGTGTGAGAGTGTGTGTGAGAGTGCGCGTGAGAGTGTGTGAGAGTGTGTGAGAGTGTGTGTGAGAGTGCGTGTGAGAGTGTGTGAGAGTGTGTGGGATAGTGTGTGAGAGAGTGTGCGAGAGTGTTTGTGAGAGTGTGTGAGAGAGTGTGCGAGAGTGTTTGTGAGAGTGTGTGTGAGAGTGTGTGAGTGTGTGTGAGAGTGTGTGTGAGGGTGTGTGAGAGTGTGTGTGAGAGTCCGTGTGAGAATGTGTGAGAGTGTGTGAGAGTGTGTGTGAGAGTGCGTGAGAGTGTGTGAGAGAGTGTGCGTGATAGTGTGTGAGAGTGTGTGCGAGAGTGTGTGAGAGGGAGAGTGTGTGTGAAAGTGTGTGAGAGTGTGTGAGTGTGTGTGAGAGTGTGTGAAATAGTGTGCAAGAGTGTGTGTGAGAGTGTGTGTGAGTGTGTGAGAGTGTGCGAGAGTATGTGTGAGAGTGTCTGTGAGAGAGAGTGTGTGTGAGAGTGTGTGTGAGAGTGTGTGAGAGAGTGTGTGAGAGTGTGTGAGAGTGTGTGAGAGTGTGTGTGAGAGTGTGTGTGAGAGTGTGCGAGAGTGTGTGAGAGAGTGTGTGACAGTGTATGCGTGAGTGTGTGTGAGAGTGTGTGTATGTGTGTGTGAGAGAGAGTGTGTGGAGTGTAAGTGTGAGTGTGTGAGAGTGTGTGAGAGTGTGTGGGATAGTGTGTGAGAGTGTGTGTGAGTGTGTGAGAGAATGTGTGAGAGAGTGTGATATTGTGTGAGAGTGTGTAGAGTGTGTGTGTGAGAGTGCGTATGAGAGTGTGTGAGAGTGTGTGTGAGAGTGTGTCAGTGTGTGTGAGTGAATGTTTGAGAGTCTGTGAGAAAGTGTAGAGTGTGTGTGTGAGAGTGTGTATGAGAGTGTGTGAGAGTGTGTGTGAGAGTGTGTCAGTGTGTGTGGGAGAGTCTCAGTGTGTGTGTGTGAGAGAGTGTTTGTGAGTGTGAGAGTGAGTGAGAGTGTGTGAGAGTGTGTGAGAGTGTGTGCGAGAGTGTGTGAGAGTGTGTGAGAGTGTGCGCGAGAGTGTGCGTGAGAGTGTGCATGAGAGTGTGTGTGAGAGTGTGTGTGCGAGAGTGTGTACGAGAGTGTGTGTGAAATTGTGTGAGAGAGTGTGTGAGACTGTGTGTGAGAGTGTGAGTGTGTGTGAGAGTGTGTGGGAGAGTGTGTGAGAGAGTGTGCGAGAGAGTGTGCGAGTGTGTGTGTGAGAGTGTCTGTGAGAGTGTGTGAGAGGGTGTGTGAGTGTGTGTGAGAGTGTGTGTGAGAGTGTGTGTGAGAGTGTGTGAGAGTGTGTGAGAGCGTGTGTGAGTGTGTGAGAGTGTGTGTGAGTGTGTGTGATAGTGTGTGAGTGTGTGTGTGAGAGTGTGTGTGAGAGTGTGTGAGAGTGTGTGAGAGTATGTGTGAGTGTGTGTGAGAGTGTGTGTATGTGTGTGTGAGAGAGAGTGTGTGGGGTGTAAGTGTCAGTGTGTGAGAGTGTGTGAGAGTGTGTGGGATAGTGTGTGAGAATGTGTGTGAGTGTGTGTGAGAGTGTGTGAGAGTGTGTGTGAGAGTGTGTGTGAGAGTGTGTGAGTGTGTGTGAGAGTGCGTGTGAGAGTGTGTGAGAGTGTGTGAGAGCGTGTGTGTGAGTGTGTGAGAGTGTGAGTGAGAGTGTGTGAGAGAGTGTGTGAGAGTGTGTGGGATAGTGTGTGAGAGAGTGTGCGAGAGTGTGTGTGAGAGTGTGTGAGAGAGTGTGCGAGAGTGTGTGTGAGAATGTGTGTGAGAGTGTGTGAGTGTGTGTGAGAGAGTGTGTGTGTGTGTGAGAGTGTGTGAGAGTGTGTGTGAGAGTGCATGTGAGAGTGTGTGAGAGAGTGTGTGTGCGAGATTGTGTGAGAGAGTGTGTGAGACCGTGTGTGAGAGTGTGTGAGAGTGTGTGTGAGAGTGTGTTTGAGAGTGTGTGAGAGAGTGTGCGAGAGTTTGTGTGAGAGTGTGTGTGAGAAGGTCTGAGAGTGTATGAGAGTGTGAGAGAGAGTGCGAGAGAGTGTGTGAGAGTGTGTGAGAGTGTGTGTGAGCGTGTGTGTGAGAGTGTGTGTGAGAATTTGTGTGAGAGTGTGTAAGAGAGTTTGTGAGAGTGTGTGTGAGAGTGTGTGAGAGTGTGTGCGAGAGTGTGTGTGAGAGTGTATGAGAGTGTGTGTGAGTGTGTGTGAGTGTGTGGTGGGAGTGTGTGAGAGTGTGTGTGAGAGTGTTTGTGAGAATGTGTGTGAGAGTGTGTGAGAATGTGTGTGAGAGTGTTTGTGAGAATGTGTGAGTGTGTGAGAGTGTGTGTCATTGTGTGAGGGTGTGTGAGAGCGTGCGAGAGAGTGTGAGAGAATGTGAAAAAGTGTGTGAAAGTGTGAGAGTGTGTGAGAGAGTGTGTGAGAGTGTGAGAGTGTGCGTGAGAGAGTGTGTGAGAGTGTGAGAGAATGTGTGATAGTGTGTGCGAGAGTGTGTCAGAGAGTGCATGTGTGTGAGAGTGGGAGAGAGTGTGTGTGAGATTGGGTGTGAGAGTTTGTGAGAGTGTGTGTGAGAGTGTGTGAGGGTGTGTGCGAGAGTGTGTGTGAGAGTGTGTGAGAGTGTGTGTGAGAGTGTGTGAGAGTGTGTGTGAGAGCGTGCGAGAGTGTGTGAGAGTGTATGAGAGTGTGTGTGAGTGTGTGTGAGTGTGTGGTGGGAGTGTGTGAGAGTGTGTGTGTGTGAGTATGAGAGAGTGTGTGTGAGAGTGTGTGAGAGTGTGTGTGTGTGAGTATGAGAGAGTGTGTGTGAGAGTGTGTGAGAGTGTGTGTGAGAGCGTGCGAGAGTGTGTGAGAGTGTGTGCGAGTATGTGTGTGTGAGTATGAGAGAGTGTGTGTGAGAGTGTGTGAGAGTGTGTGTGAGAGCGTGCGAGAGTGTGTGAGAGTGTGTGTGAGAGAGTGTGTGACAGCGTGTGAAAGTGTATGAGAGAGTGTGTGAGAGTGTGTGCTAGAGTGTGTGCGAGAGTGCGTGAGAGAGTGTGTGTGAGAGTGTGTGAGAGAGTGTGTGTGAGAGTGTGTGAGAGTGTGTGTGTGAGAGTGTTTGTGAGAGTGTGTGTGTGAGAGAGTGTGTGAGAGAGTGTGTGACAGTGTGTGAAAGTGTATGAGAGAGTGTGTGAGAGTGTGTGAGAGAGTGTGTGTGAGAGTGTGTGAGAGAGTGTGTGTGAGAGTGTGTGAGAGTGTGTGTGTGAGAGTGTTTGTGAGAGTGTGTGTGTGAGAGAGTGTGTGAGAGAATGTGTGTGAGAGTGTGTGCGAGAGTGTGTGCGAGAGTGTGTGCGAGAGTGTGTGAGAGAGTGTGTGTGAGAGTGTGTGTGAGAGTGTGTGTGAGAGTGTGTGTGAGAGTGTGCAAGAGAGAGTGCGAGTGTGTGTGTGACAGTACGTGTGAGAGTGTGCGAGAGTGTGTGTTAGTGTGTGTGAGAGTGTGTGAGAGAGTGTGCAAGAGAGTGTGCGAGATTGTGTGAGAGAGTATGTGTGATAGTGTGTGAGAGTGTCTGTGAGAGTGTGTGAGAGAGTGTATGAGAGTGTGTGAGAGTGTGTGAGAGTGTCTGTGAGAGCATGTGAGAGTGTGTGTGAGAATATGTCTGAGTGTGAGAGAGTGTGTGAGTGTGTGAGAGAGTGTGTGAGAGTGTGAGAGGGAGTGTGTGAGTGTGCGAGAGTGTGAAAGAGAGTGTGTGAGAGTGTGTTAACTGGTGTGTGACAGAGTGTGAGAGTGTGTGTGTGAGTGTGTCTGAGAGAGTGTGCGAGAGAGTGTGCGAGAGTGTGTGTGAGAGTGTGTGTGAGACTGTGTGAGAGTGTGCGAAACTGTGTGTGAGAGTTTCTGTGAGAGTGTGTGAGAGTGTGTGAGAGAGTGTATGAGAGAGTGTGTGAGTGTGTGTGTGTGAGTGTGTGAGAGAGTGTGCGAGAGTGTGTGCGAGAGTGTGTGAGAGTGTGTGAGAGAGTGTGCGAGAGTGTGTGAGAGTGTGTGAGAGAGTGTAGAGTGTGTGTGTGAGAGTGTGTGAGAGTGTGTATGAGAGTGTGTGAGGGTGTGTGTGAGAGTGTGTGATAGGATGTGTGAGAGTGTGTCAGTGTGTGTGAGTGTGTCAGTGTGTGTGAGTGTGTCAGTGTGTGTGTGTGTGAGAGTGTGTGTGAGAGTGTGTGAGAGTGTGTGTCAGTGTGTGAGAGTGTGTGAGAGTGTGTGCGAGAGTGTGTGAGAGTGTGTGAGAGTGTGTGAGAGAGCATTTTGGTGTGTGTGAGTGTGCGAGAGTGTGTGCGAGAGTGTGTGTGAGCGTGCAAAAGTGTGTGCGAGAGTGTGTGTGAGTGTGTGGGATAGTGTGTGAGAGAGTGTGCGAGAGTGTGTGGGAGTGTGTGCGAGAGTGTGTGAGAGGGAGTGTGTGTGAGAGTGTGTGAGTGTGTGTGAGAGTGTGTGTGAGAGTGTGTGAGAGTGTGTGTGAGAGTGCGCGTGAGAGTGTGTGAGAGTGTGTGAGAGTGTGTGTGAGAGTGCGTGTGAGAGTGTGTGAGAGTGTTTGGGATAGTGTGTGAGAGAGTGTGCGAGAGTGTTTGTGAGAGTGTGTGAGAGAGTGTGCGAGAGTGTTTGTGAGAGTGTGTGTGAGAGTGTGTGAGTGTGTGTGAGAGTGTGTGTGAGGGTGTGTGAGAGTGTGTGTGAGAGTCCGTGTGAGAATGTGTGAGAGTGTGTGAGAGTGTGTGTGAGAGTGCGTGAGAGTGTGTGAGAGAGTGTGCGTGATAGTGTGTGAGAGTGTGTGCGAGAGTGTGTGAGAGGGAGAGTGTGTGTGAAAGTGTGTGAGAGTGTGTGAGTGTGTGTGAGAGTGTGTGAAATAGTGTGCAAGAGTGTGTGTGAGAGTGTGTGTGAGTGTGTGAGAGTGTGCGAGAGTATGTGTGAGAGTGTCTGTGAGAGAGAGTGTGTGTGAGAGTGTGTGTGAGAGTGTGTGAGAGAGTGTGTGAGAGTGTGTGAGAGTGTGTGAGAGTGTGTGTGAGAGTGTGTGTGAGAGTGTGCGAGAGTGTGTGAGAGAGTGTGTGACAGTGTATGCGTGAGTGTGTGTGAGAGTGTGTGTATGTGTGTGTGAGAGAGAGTGTGTGGAGTGTAAGTGTGAGTGTGTGAGAGTGTGTGGGATAGTGTGTGAGAGTGTGTGTGAGTGTGTGAGAGAATGTGTGAGAGAGTGTGATATTGTGTGAGAGTGTGTAGAGTGTGTGTGTGAGAGTGTGTATGAGAGTGTGTGAGAGTGTGTGTGAGAGTGTGTCAGTGTGTGTGAGTGAATGTTTGAGAGTCTGTGAGAAAGTGTAGAGTGTGTGTGTGAGAGTGTGTATGACAGTGTGTGAGAGTGTGTGTGAGAGTGTGTCAGTGTGTGTGGGAGAGTCTCAGTGTGTGTGTGTGAGAGAGTGTTTGTGAGTGTGAGAGTGAGTGAGAGTGTGTGAGAGTGTGTGAGAGTGTGTGCGAGAGTGTGTGAGAGTGTGTGAGAGTGTGCGCGAGAG
The DNA here is from genome assembly GCF_052327205.1 of Somniosus microcephalus. NCBI lineage: Eukaryota > Metazoa > Chordata > Chondrichthyes > Squaliformes > Somniosidae > Somniosus > Somniosus microcephalus. The sequence goes on from NC_140992.1 coordinate 177,092,784, forward strand.
TGTGCGTGAGAGTGTGCATGAGAGTGTGTGTGAGAGTGTGTGTGCGAGAGTGTGTACGAGAGTGTGTGTGAAATTGTGTGAGAGAGTGTGTGAGACTGTGTGTGAGAGTGTGAGTGTGTGTGAGAGTGTGTGGGAGAGTGTGTGAGAGAGTGTGCGAGAGAGTGTGCGAGTGTGTGTGTGAGAGTGTCTGTGAGAGTGTGTGAGAGGGTGTGTGAGTGTGTGTGAGAGTGTGTGTGAGAGTGTGTGTGAGAGTGTGTGAGAGTGTGTGAGAGCGTGTGTGAGTGTGTGAGAGTGTGTGTGAGTGTGTGTGATAGTGTGTGAGTGTGTGTGTGAGAGTGTGTGTGAGAGTGTGTGAGAGTGTGTGAGAGTGTGTGTGAGTGTGTGTGAGAGTGTGTGAGAGTGTGTGTGAGAGTGCGTGTGAGAGTGTGTGAGAGTGTGTGAGAGTGTGTGAGAGTGTGTGTGTGAGTGTGTCAGAGTGTGTTTGAGAGTGTGTGAGAGAGTGTGTGAGAGTGTGTGGGATAGTGTGTGAGAGAGTGTGCGAGAGTGTGTGGGAGTGTGTGCGAGAGTGTGTGAGAGGGAGTGTGTGTGAGAGTGTGTGAGTGTGTGTGAGAGTGTGTGTGAGTGTGTGTGAGAGTGTGTGAGAGTGTGTGTGAGAGTGCGCGTGAGAGTGTGTGAGAGTGTGTGAGAGTGTGTGTGTGAGTGTGTGAAAGTGTGTGAGAGTGTGTGTGAGAGTGCGTGTGAGAGTGTGTGAGAGTGTGTGGGATAGTGTGTGAGAGAGTGTGCGAGAGTGTTTGTGAGTGTGTGAGAGAGTGTGCGAGAGTGTTTGTGAGAGTGTGTGTGAGAGTGCGTGAGAGTGTGTGAGAGTGTGTGAGAGAGTGTGCGTGATAGTGTGTGAGAGTGTGTGCGAGAGTGTGTGAGAGGGAGAGTATGTGTGAAAGTGTGTGAGAGTGTGTGAGTGTGTGTGAGAGTGTGTGTGAAATAGTGTGCAAGAGTGTGTGTGAGAGTGTGTGTGAGTGTGTGAGAGTGTGCGAGAGTGTGTGTGAGAGTGTCTGTGAGAGAGAGTGTGTGTGAGAGGGTGTGTGAGAGTGTGTGAGAGAGTGAGTGAGAGTGTGTGTGAGAGTGTGTGAGAGTGTGTGTGAGAGTGTGCGAGAGTGTGTGAGAGAGTGTGTGACAGTGTATGCGTGAGTGTGTGTGAGAGTGTGTGTATGTGTGTGTGAGAGAGAGTGTGTGGAGTGTAAGTGTGAGTGTGTGAGAGTGTGTGAGAGTGTGTGGGATAGTGTGTGAGTGTGTGAGAGAATGTGTGAGAGTGTGTGAGATTGTGTGAGAGTGTGTAGAGTGTGTGTGTGAGAGTGCGTATGAGAGTATGTGAGAGTGTGTGTGAGAGTGTGTCAGTGTGTGTGAGTGAGTGTTTGAGAGTCTGTGAAAGTGTGTAGAGTGTGTGTGTGAGAGTGTGTATGAGAGTGTGTGAGAGTGTGTGTGAGAGTGTGTCAGTGTGTGTGAGAGAGTCTCAGTGTGTGTGTGTGAGAGAGTGTTTGTGAGTGTGAGTGTGAGTGAGAGTGTGTGAGAGTGTGTGAGAGTGTGTGCGAGAGTGTGTGAGAGTGTGTGAGAGTGTGCGCGAGAGTGTGCATGAGAGTGTGCGTGAGAGTGTGTGTGAGAGTGTGTGTGCGAGAGTGTGTACGAGAGTGTGTGTGAAATTGTGTGAGAGAGTGTGTGAGACTGTGTGTGAGAGTGTGAGTGTGTGTGAGAGTGTGTGGGAGAGTGTGTGAGAGAGTGTGCGAGAGAGTGTGCGAGTGTGTGTGTGAGAGTGTCTGTGAGAGTGTGTGAGAGTGTGTGTGAGTGTGTGTGAGAGTGTGTGTGAGAGTGTGTGTGAGAGTGCGAGTGAGAGTGTGTGAGAGTGTGTGAGAGTTTGTGTGAGAGTGTGTGTGTGAGTGTGTGAGAGTGTGTATGAGTGTGTGTGAGAGTGTGTGAGAGTGTGTGTGAGAGTGTGTGTGAGAGTGTGTGAGAGTGTGTGTGAGTGTGTGTGAGAGTGTGTGAGAGTGTGTGTGAGAGTGCGTGTGAGAGTGTGTGAGAGTGTGTGAGAGTGTGTGAGAGTGTGTGTGTGAGTGTGTCAGAGTGTGTTTGAGAGTGTGTGAGAGAGTGTGTGAGAGTGTGTGGGATAGTGTGTGAGAGAGTGTGCGAGAGTGTGTGTGAGAGCGCGTGAGAGAGTGTGCGAGAGTGTGTGTGAGAGTGTGTGAGTGTGTGTGAGAGTGTGTGTGAGTGTGTGTGAGAGTGTGTGAGAGTGTGTGTGAGAGTGCGTGTGAGAGTGTGTGAGAGTGTGTGAGAGTGTGTGTGTGAGTGTGTGAGAGTGTGTGAGAGTGTGTGTGAGAGTGCGTGTGAGAGTGTGTGAGAGTGTGTGGGATAGTGTGTGAGAGAATGTGCGAGAGTGTGTGTGAGAGTGTGTGAGAGAGTGTGCGAGAGTGTGTGTGAGAGTGTGTGTGAGCGTGTGTGAGTGTGTGTGAGAGTGTGTGTGTGTGTGTGTGAGAGTGTGTGTGAGAGTGCTTGTGAGAATGTGTGAGAGTGTGTGAGAGTGTGTGTGAGAGTGCGTGAGAGTGTGTGAGAGTGTGTGAGAGAGTGTGTGGGATAGTGTGTGAGAGTGTGTGCGAGAGTGTGTGAGAGGGAGAGTGTGTGTGAAAATGTGTGAGAGTGTGTGAGTGTGTGTGAGAGTGTGTGTGAGTGTGTGAGAGTGTGCGACAGTGTGTGTGAGAGTGTCTGTGAGAGAGAGTGTGTGTGAGAGTGTGTGTGAGAGTGTGTGAGAGTGTGTGTGAGAGTGTGTGTGAGAATGTGCGAGAGTGTGTGAGAGACTGTGTGACAGTGTATGCGTGAGTGTGTGTGAGAATGTGTGTATGTGTGTGTGAGAGAGAGTGTGTGGGGTGTAAGTGTGAGTGTGTGAGAGTGTGTGAGAGTGTGTGGGATAGTGTGTGCGAGTGTGTGTGAGTGTGTGCGAGAATGTGTGAGAGTGTGTGAGATTGTGTGAGAGTGTTTAGAGTGTGTATGTGAGAGTGCGTATGAGAGTGTGTGAGAGTATGCGCGAGAGTGGGCGTGAGAGTGTGCGTGAGAGTGTGTGTGAGAGAGTGCGTGCGAGAGTGTGTACGAGAGTGTGTGTGAAATTGTGTGAGAGAGTGTGTGAGTCTGTGTGTGAGAGTGTGAGTGTGTGTGAGAGTGTGTGGGAGAGTGTGTGTGAGAGTGTGCGAGAGAGTGTGCGAGTGTTTGTGTGAGAGTGTCTGTGAGATTGTGTGCGAGTGTGTTAGAGTGTGTGAGAGAGTGTGTGAGAGTGTGTGAGAGAGTGTGTGTGAGAGTGTGTGAGAGAGTGTGCGAGAGTGTGTGAGAGAGTGTGTGAGAGAGTGTGCGAGAGTGTGTGAGAGTGTGTGTGTCAGAGTGTGTGAGCTGGTGTGTGAGATTGTGTCTGAGAGTGTGTTTGAGAGTGTGTGTGAGAGAGTGTGGGAGAGTGTGTGAGAGAGTGTGTGAGAGAGTGTGGGAGAGTGTGTGAGAGAGTGTGTGAGAGTGTGAGAGAGAGTGTGAGTGTGCGAGATTGTGCGAGAGAGTGTGCGAGAGAGTGTGTGAGAGTGTGTGTGAGAGTGTGTTCAAGAGTGTGTGAGGGTGTGAGAGAGTGTTTGTGTGAGAGTGTGTGAGAGCGTGTGTGAGAGTGTGCGTGAGAGTGTGTGTGAGTGTGTGTGAGAGTGTGTGAGAGTGTGTGTGAGAGTGCGTGTGAGAGTGTGTGAGAGTGTGTGGGATAGTGTGTGAGAGAGTGTGCGAGAGTGTGTGTGAGAGTGTGTGAGAGAGTGTGCGAGAGTCTGTGTGAGAGGGTGTGTGAGAGTGTGTGAATGTGTGTGAGAGTGTGTGTGAGTGTGTGTGAGAGTGTGTGTGAGAGTGTGTGTGAGAGTGCATGAGAGTGTGTGAGAGTGTGTGAGTGAGTGTGTGGGATAGTGTGTGAGAGTGTGTGCGAGAGTGTGTCAGAGGGAGAGTGTGTGTGAAAGTGTGTGAGAGTGTGTGTGTGTGAGAGTGTGTGTGAAATAGTGTGCAAGAGTGTGTGTGAGAGTGTGTGTGAGTGTGTGAGAGTGTGCGAGAGTGTGTGTGAGAGTGTCTGTGAGAGAGAGTGTGTGTGAGAGTGTGTGTGAGAGTGTGTGAGAGAGTGTGTGAGAGTGTGTGTGAGAGTGTGTGAGAGTGTGTGTGAGAGTGTGCGAGAGTGTGTGAGAGTGTGTGTGACAGTGTATGCGTGAGTGTGTGTGAGAGTGTGTGTATGTGTGTGTGAGAGAGACTGTGTGGGGTGTAAGTGTGAGTGTGTGAGAGTGTGTGGGATAGTGTGTGAGAGAATGTGTGAGAGTGTGTGAGAGTGTGTGAGCGTGTGTGTGAGTGTGTGAGAGAATGTGTGAGAGTGTGTGAGAGTGTGTGAGCGTGTGTAGAGTGTGTATGTGAGAGTGCGTATGAGAGGGAGTGAGAGTGTGTGTGAGAGTGTGTCAGTGTGTGTGAGACAGTGTTTGAGAGTCTGTGAGAGTGTGTAGAGTGTGTGTGTGAGAGTGCGTATGAGAGTGTGTGAGAGTGTATGAGAGAGTGTCAGTGTGTGTGTGTGAGAGAGTGTTTGTGAGTGTGAGTGTGAGTGAGAGTGTGCGTGAGAATGTGTGTGAGTGTGTGTGCGAGAGTGTGTGTGAGAGTGTGCGAGAGAGTGTGCGAGTGTGTTTGTGAGAGTGTCTGTGAGATTGTGTGCGAGTGTGTGAGAGAGTGTGTGAGAGAGTGTGTGAGAGTGTGTGAGAGATTGTGTGTGAGAGAGTGTGCAAGAGTGTGTGAGAGAGTGTGTGAGAGAGTGTGCGAGAATGTGTATGAGAGTGTGTCTGAGAGTGTGTGTGAGAGAGTGTGTGTGATGGTGTCTGAGAGAGTGTGTGAGAGAGTGTGGGAGAGTGTGTGAGAGAGTGTGTGAGAGTGTGAGAGAGAGTGAGTGTGCGAGAGTGTGCGAGAGAGTTTGTGAGAGTGTGTGTGAGAGTATGTTCAAGAGTGTGTGAGTGTGTGAGAGAGTGTTTGTGTGAGAGTGTGTGAGATCGTGTGTGAGAGTGTGCGTGAGAGTGTGTGTGAGAGTGTGCAAGAGAGAGTGCGAGTGTGTGTGTGAGAGTACGTGTGAGAGTGTGTGAGTGTGTCTGTGAGAGTGTGTGTGAGAGAGTGTGTGAGAGTGTGTGAGTGTGTGTGAGAGTTTCTGTGAGAGTGTGTGAGAGTGTGTGTGAGAGTATGTGTGAGAGTGTGTGAGAGTGTCTGTGAGAGTGTGCGAGAGTGTGTGTGAGTGTGTGTGAGAGTGTGTGAGAGAGTGTGCAAGAGAGTGTGCGTGGGTGTGTGTGAGAGTATGTGTGATAGTGTGTGAGAGTGTCTGTGAGAGTGTGTGAGAGAGTGTATGAGAGTGTGTGAGAGCGTGTGAGAGTGTCTGTGAGAGCGTGTGAGAGTGTGTGTGAGAGTATGTGTGAGAGTGTGTGAGAGTGTGTGAGAGAGTGTGTGAGAGAGTGTGTGAGTGTGTGAGAGAGTGTGTGAGTGTGAGAGAGAGTGTGTGAGTGTGCGACATTGTGAAAGAGTGTGTGTGAGAGTGTGTTAACTGGTGTGTGAGAGTGTGTGAGAGTGTGTGTGTGAGAGTGTCTGAGAGAGTGTGCAAGAGAGTGTGCGAGAGTGTGTGTGAGAGTGTGTGTGAGACTGTGAGAGTGTGCGAAACTGTGTGTGAGAGTGTGTGTGAGAGTGTCTGTGAGAGTGTGTGAGAGTTTGTGAGAGAGTGTATGAGAGAGTGTGTGAGTGTGTGTGTGAGAGTGTGTGAGAGAGTGTGCGAGAGTGTGTGCGAGAGTGTGTGAGAGTGTGTGAGAGAGTGTGCGAGAGTGTGTGAGAGTGTGTGAGAGAGTGTAGAGTGTGTGTGTGAGAGTGTGTATGAGAGTGTGTGAGAGTGTGTGTCAGTGTGTGTCAGTGTGTGTGAGAGAGTGTTTGAGAGTCTGTGAGAGTGTGTAGACTGTGTGTGTGAGACTGTGTATGAGAGTGTGTGAGAGTGTGTGAGTGTGTGTGAGAGTGTGTGTGAGAGAGTGTGCAAGAGTGTGTGTGAGAGTGTGTGTGAGTGTGTGAGAGTGAGCGAGAGTGTTTGTGAGAGTGTGTGTGAGAGAGTGTGTGAGTGTGTGAGAGAGTGTGAGAGTGTGAGAGAGAGTGTGTGAGTGTGTGTGAGAGTGTGTGTGTGAGAGTGTGTTCGAGAGTGTGTGCGGGTGTGCGAGAGTGTGTGTGTGAGAGTGTGGGAGAGCGTGCGTGATAGTGTGTGAGAGTGTGTGTGAGTGTCTGAGAGAGTGTGTGTGAGAGTGTGTGAGAGTGTTTGTGAGAGTGTCTGAGAGAGTGTGCAAGAGAGTGTGCGAGAGTGTGTGTGAGAGTGAGTGTGAGAGTGTGTGAGAGAGTGCGAGACTGTGTGTGAGAGTGTGTGTGAGAGTGTCTGTGAGAGTGTGTGAGAGTGTGTGAGAGAGTGTAAGGGTGAGTGTGTAGACAGCCAGACAGAGTGAATACACACGCTGAAGATGGGCTGCTGAATTTTTAGTGTTTTTAGTGTTTAAAGTGGGGAAAAAAAAGGTTCATTTCAAGTTTAAAAAGGTTTTAAAGTTAAATTTAGTTCTAGTTAAGTTAGTTTAGTTTGTTTAGTTAAGTTTAAGTTTAGTTTAGTCTAGATTAAGTAAGGAAGGAAAAGACCACCAAAGGAAAAAAAACCAGAGGAAACTAGAAAAAAAAACCAAAGAAAAAAAAAGAAATAAGGGAAAAAAAAAACAAACGGGGCCACAGCAGCAGCAGAAGCAAGGTGACTCGGCCGCATCGGGAACCGAGGCGCGAAGGCCGCACGGAGACGCAGCGGCAGCCGGAGCGAGGAGACTCGGGGAGGCCGCTTCGGGAAACGAGGCGAATCGGGGAGGCCGCACGGAGACGCAGCGGCAGCCGGAACGAGGTGACTCGGGGAGCCCGAGCGGCGAACGAGACACGGCCCGATCGGCGGCCGCAGTCCAGCACCCGAGCGACGACCGCAGTCCAGCACCCGAGCGACGGCCGCAGTCCAGCACCCGAGCGACGACCGCAGTCCAGCACCCGAACGGCGAACGAGGCACAACCCGAGCGGCGGCTGGGCTAGAAAGCCCGGGAAAGGCCCGAGGAGCCAGGCCCAGAGACCTCTGAGGAGAAGGGGAGCAACCAGAAGGCTTCCAGAAGCAAACCAAGACTGTGAGTACAGGGCCCAGGGAGGGAGACTGAAGCCAGGGAAAGGCCCGAGGAGCCAGGCCGAGACAGAGGCACAGAGGCCTCTGAGGGGGAGGGGAACAGCCCGAAGGCACCGGGAAACAGCGGCTCACAGACCCAGACCTGAGAAGGGTGAACCCAGAAGCCGAGGCCCAGGGACCACGGGGTCGGAGAGGGGGACCGGGAAAGCTCGCGAACAGGGAGAGGGAAACACCAAACCCGGGGCCCCAGAAAAGCTTATTCTAAGATCAACAATACTTTACCAAAAATGAGCGAATCAGAAGATCCACAACAGCCCCGCTTCCAGATTCCCCCCAACACCGCAAAAAAAGCTATAAAAGCGATCAAGCATGAGCAGATGAGAGAAAAACCAGAAACACTTTTTGCTGACTGTTACAACAATGGGACAAAAAGTAACCTCATTTTCTACTCAGATCAGCCAGTGGCTTGGATCACAGCAATAAAATCACACTATACCAATGTTAAGCTAGAAAATACCGCAAATGGGTCCATAATGAAAATTAACACACCAGGAGACAGTTCAACTACGACGGTCAACGCGTACAATACCGGGACAATATTAGTGCAAGGCAACCTCGACAAATTTGCAACGGCCTTCAGGACACTGAAAAAATTAACTAAGGGGGGAAGGAACAGCCCCAGAGTGGCCCGCACTCCCCCCAACATTGACAACTTACCAGGAGAAAATCTGCCTGGTCAGGAGGTGAACGAGCCACACAGTTCAAACCAGACACTAACCCCGGGGAACCACAGCCACACGATACAACTGACAAACCCCAGCATAACTACCAGGGAGGAAGCCACACATAGTCCCCCTACCATTCCCAGCTCACCAAGAGAAGAGCAGCATAGCCAGGAAGTGAGTGAGCCCTCCAGGGCCGACCAGCCTAGCCAGGAAGTGAGTGAGCCTACCAGGGCCGACCAGACACATACCCCGGGATCACACAGCCAGATACAACCAAAAGATAAATTTAATCAATTAGAGATAGAGATGGTTAAACTTAGAGAGGACTTCCTCAAAATGAATGACAATCAAAATCAGGAGAGGGAGAGACACAAGAGAGAGCTGAAGCTACTTGAGAACCAGGTGAATCTACTTAGGAATCAGGTGAAAGAGCTGCGGGAAAAAGAAGAGAGCCATAGAGGAGAGAAAACACCATTAGACCAGCAACCAGAGGCTAGAGATAAGACAAGACAGAGCCGGACGGAACGGCTGCACTCCCACACGGAACAAAAGCAACAGACACACAATACAAGGGGTGCCACACAGACCGACCAGCATACTGATTCGCAATCTTCCCCCACCACCGTGGAACCACAAGCGGGCCGCTCACAAGAGGTATGCACACACCAGACACCCCAGCCCAGCACACACACTATGAGTCCAAGCGAAAGCCACCAGACAGTAAACACAAACAAGGCTGACGTCATAATACTCATAGACTCAAATGGGAAATTTCTATGGGAGAAAAAGCTATTCCCTAGAAGTAAAGTAGAAAAGAACTGGTGCCCAACAACAAACAGAGCCATGGGATGGCTGACCAAAGCCAGATTAGGCTCCCCCCAACACATAATATTACACACGGGCACAAATGACCTAAAGACCCAACAGAAAGAAGTAGCAACATCGCTCAGAGCAATGATTAGGAAAGCAAGCAGTACATTTCCAAACACTAGAATCACTGTTTCCACAATATTGCCGAGAACAGACTTCAACAACAACACAATTCATGAGATAAATGCCAGCATAGCAAGAGACTGCGAATCAAACCACAACGTACACCTGGCCCAACACCCCACCCTCGATGAGGAATGTCTTTACGACCACGTCCACATCCAAAGGCAAAGAATATCGATCCTTGCTAAAGCCCTGAAGGACGTCGCTTTTAACCGGGTCCATACCCAGACTCCAAGAGGACCCCCCCCCGACCACCAGAGATCAGCGGGGTACATATCAGGAACACTACAAGGACCACCAACACACCAACCGAGACCAGAGAGGATCCCCATGCAAAACAACAATGTCAGACCTGCACCACTCCTGTCCCACAGGGGAATAGGACTGCTCCCAGCCAGACAGAGGGAGAGATGCACAGGACGTACGCAATACCTCAGACAGAAACAATCCATTAAGAGACAATAAGCAGATGTGCAGCAGCATCTACTTCCGCCTTATGGATCAAGGACTAATTAATAGAAAGAACTGTAACCAAATTGTAGTAACTTTTGTAGACAACTGATGTGATCTTTTTTTTCCCACACTTAGACACGACAAACACGTACCACTCTTTAACCTATCATAGTAAAAGATCAAACTTAACATGAAATCCTTATATATTTCGACCTGGAATATCCAAGGTCTACGCTCTTCACTGCGAGAAGTGAAAAGTAGGACCCCAGAGTTCATAGATGAAACTAAAGACCTAGATATTATCATTTTACAGGAAACTTGGTATAAAGGAAAAGGACACACTGGCTGTCCCCAAGGGTACACTGAGCTGGTGGTGCCCTCCAATAAATTACCAAGTGTAACCCAAGGCAGAGACTCCGGAGGCATACTGATCTGGTTTAAAACAGAACTTAAGAATTACATCAAATTTATAAAAAAGGGCGAAAACCATATGTGGCTCAAACTTGAGAGGGAGATTATCTCAAACACCCAAGATGTTTACATTTGCGCACTTTATATCCCTCCAATCGATTCCCCGTACTTTAAAGAGGACACCTTCTCCAACATGGAGGGGGAAATTATCCAATACCAGGCCCAGGGGAACGTGTTGATCTGTGGGGACCTCAATTCAAGAACGGGCGAAGAACCAGACTTCACCAATAATCAGGGAAACAATTATGTTTTCGGGAATAACCACTTTGACATCCCTTCCCTTCCATACAGGCATAACTGCGACAAGCAGTCAAATACCAACGGAAAACAGCTACTACAGCTCTGTCGAAACCTGGGTCTGTACATTGTCAATGGTAGGTTCATAGGAGACCTCCTAGGAAGATCGACCTATTGCTCACCTCTTGGCTGCAGCACAGTAGACTATATGATTACAGACTTAGACCCATCCTCTTTCAGAGCATTCACAGTCAAACCACAAACAACACTGTCAGATCACAGTCAAATTACTATGTTCCTCAAAAAGACAGAAACAAACAACATAGAAACACAACCCAGTAAACTGTACAACACCAAAAAATCGTACAGATGGGCCAAAAACGACACGGAAAAATACCAGAAAACAATTAGCAATGCATCAACTCAAGCTCTCTTAGACACCTTTCTGGATAACATATACACTCACAATAAAGAAGGCGTAAACCGGGCAGTTAGTAAACTAAACAATATTTTTGATAATTTGGCAACAAATGCAAACTTGAAAGCTCGCAAGAACAAACCCAAAACAAAAAACTATGAAAAATGGTTTGACCGAGATTGCCATAACATGAGGAAAAAACTTAGAAAAATATCAAACCAAAAACACAGACATCCAGAAAACGAGGAACTACGCCTTACTTATTGTCAGACACTAACACAATACAGAAACACACTCAGAACCAAAAAAGAGCAATATATTAAGAATACACTCAGCTCCATGGAGGAATCCATTGATTCCAATTGTTTCTGGGAAAACTTGAAAACACTACACAAAAAACAACACGACGATTTGGCCATTCAAAATGGGGACACATGGGTAAACCACTTTGAAAAATTATACCAGAAAAAAACACTAAGACCAGAGCAACACCAAATATGCAAAAAACTGGAAAAGCTAGAAATGGCCATAAAAGATAACCAAAACCCGCTGGACGCCATAATAACAGAAAAAGAACTTCTTGAAAAACTCAAGGACCTGCGACCAGGAAAAGCCTGCGGGACAGATGGCATACTAAACGAGATGATTAAACACACAGACAACAAAATGAAACTGGCTATCCTAAAACTCTTCAACTTGGTTCTGAGTGTCGGTTATTTCCCTGATATCTGGAACAAAGGACTCATAACGCCCATATACAAAAGTGGGGACAAAATCGACCCAAACAACTATCGAGGCATCTGTGTAAACAGTAACCTGGGGAAGGTATTCTGTAGCATCATAAACAAAAGACTTATAAACTTCCTTGAGGAGCACAATGTCTTGAGTAAAAGCCAAATTGGATTCCTGCCAAACTATAGAACATCCGATCATATCTTCACCCTACAGACCCTAATTGACAAACACGTTCACAATAACAAAAGCAAAATCTACGCATGCTTTGTAGATTTCCAGAAGGCTTTCGACTCCATCTGGCATGACGGTTTATTCCTGAAACTTATCGAAAGTGGGGTAGGAGGGAAAACATATGATGTAATTAAATCAATGTATACAAACAACAAATGTGCAGTTAAAATTGGAGACAAACAAACAAAATACTTCCCACAGGGGCGGGGGGTGACGCAGGGCTCGCCAATCTCACCGACACTCTTTAATATTTACATTAATGGATTGGCAAAACTACTTGAACAATCTACAGCACCCGGCCTCACCCTATATGAATCCAAGGTTAAATTCCTCCTCTATGCAGACGACCTGGTTCTGCTGTCACCTACTAAAGAGGGGCTACAGCAAAACCTGGACCTGCTGGAGTCGTACTGCCAGACTTGGGCCCTGACAATAAATCCCCAAAAAACCAAAGTCCTTGTGTTCCAGCAAAGATCCAAACATCAGGGACCCAAAATAAATTTCACAGTAGGAACAACCAAAATTGAACAAACCACTAACTACACATACTTGGGCTTAAAAATCAGTTCTACGGGAAACTTCAAACTGGCTGTGAATGAACTGAAAGAGAAAGCAAGAAGGGCTTTCTATGCCATCAAAAAATCAATCCAAATAGAAATCCCAATTAGCATTTGGCTCAAAATTTTCAAATCAGTAATTGAACCAATTGCACTCTATGGCAGTGAGGTATGGGGACCGCTAACTCAACAAGAATTTGCAAAATGGGACAAACACCCAATTGAGATCCTACATGCAGAATTCTGTAAAAGTATCCTCCGGACTCAAAGGAAAACAGTAAACAATGCATGCAGGGCGGAACTAGGCCAATATCCATTAATAATCACTATCCAAAAAAGAGCCACCAAATTTTGGAATCACCTACAAATGAGCAATCCCCAATGCTATCACTACGACGCCCTGAAATGCCAAGAGCTGACCATAAAGAAGAATACCCTCAGTCAACTAGTCCTGGGACTCAGTGAAGTAACTACTAACAATACTAACAATAACCAGCCCCAGGACAGTGACAGGGTAACACAAAGAATTCGACCCAACACAATCGTCGCTAAGCAAAAGGAAAAATATCTGACATATTGGGCAGAAACAACAAAAACCCAAAGCAAACTCAATTGCTACTTGGCCCTAAACAGACAATACAACATAGCTGATTACCTGACCATGGTAAAGGATAACAAACTGAGAAGAACCTTGACAAGGTACAGACTTAGCGAACATAGCCTAGCGATCGAAAAAGGCAGACACAGGCAGACCAGGCTGCCAAGAGAGGACAGGATATGCTCTCACTGCAGTCAGGGAGTGGTGGAGACAGAGATGCACTTCCTCACAGCTTGTGGAAAATATCAGGGCATCAGGGAGAATTTCTACCAAAAATTCTCACAAATATGCCCTGATTTCAGAAATCTGAATGACAACCAAAAACTCCCATTCCTACTGGGAGAGGAGAGAAGCTGTATAACACTGGCGGCGCACTATGTTACAGCTTGCCATGAACAGAGGGACAACCAGTAAACTAAGAAAAAAATATATATAAACAATGCGAATGTATATTTATACACTCAGGGATATACCTGTTTATACACTGTATGAATAGAACTGCGTTTATGTGCTAAACCATAAATGTATTTTGATGCTTTGGCAACATAAGATGTAACTTATCATGCCAATAAAGCGATTTAAATTGTAAAAAATTGTAAAAAAAATTGTGTGAGTGTGTGTGTGAGAGTATGTGAGAGTGTGTGAGAGATTGTGCGAGAGTGTGTGAGAGAGTGTAGAGTGTGTCAGTGTGTGTGAGAGTGTGTGAGAGAGTTTGTCAGTGTGAGAGTGTGTGCGAGAGTATGTGAGAGTGTGTGGGAAAGTGTGAGAGTGTGCGTGAGAGTGTGTGAGAGTGTGTGAGAGAGCGTTTCGGTGTGTGTGAGTGTGCGAGAGTGTGTGCGAGAGTGTGTGTGAGTGTGTGGGATAGTGTGTGAGAGAGTGTGCGAGAGTGTGTGAGAGTGTCTATGAGAGTGCATGTGAGAGTGTGTTTGAGGGAGTGTGAGAGAGTGTGTGAGAGTGTGAAAGAATGTGTGAGAGTGTGTGAGAGTGTGTGAGAGCATGTGAGAGTGTGTGTGAGAGTGTGTGAGTGTGAGAGAGTGTGCGAGAGTGTGTGTGAGAGTGTGTGAGAGAGCGTGTGAGAGTGTGTGTGGGAGTGTGTGTGAGAGTGTGTGAGAGAGAGTGTGTGTGAGAGTGTGTGAGAGTGTGTGAGAGTGTGTGAGAGAGTGTGTGGGATAGTGTGTGAGAGTGTGTGTGAGAGTGTGTGAGAGAGAGAGTGTGTCTGAAAGTGTGTGAGAGAGTGTGAGTGTGTGTGAATTAGTGTGCAAGAGTGTGTGTGAGAGTGTGTGTGATTGTGTGAGAGTGTGCGAGAGTGTGTGTGAGAGTGTCTGTGAGAGAGAGTGTGTGTGAGATTGTGTGTGAGAGTGTGTGAGAGAGTGTGTGAGAGTTTGTGTGAGAGTGTGTGAGAGTGTGTGTGAGAGTGTGTGTGAGAGTGTGCGAGAGTGTGTGAGAGAGTGTGTGACAGTGTATGCGTGAGTGTGTGTGAGATTGTGTGTATGTGTGTGTGAGAGAGAGTGTGTGGGGTGTAAGTGTCAGTGTGTGAGAGTGTGTGAGAGTGTGTGGGATAGTGTGTGAGAGTGTGTGTGAGTGTGTGTGAGAGTGTGTGAGAGTGTGTGTGAGAGTGCGTGTGAGAGTGTGTGAGAGTGTGTGAGAGTGTGTGTGTGAATGTGTGAGAGTGTGTGTGAGAGTGTGTGAGAGAGTGTGTGAGAGAGTGTGTGAGAGTGTGTGGGATAGTGTGTGAGAGAGTGTGCGAGAGTGTGTGAGAGAGTGTGCGAGAGTGTGTGTGAGAGTGTGTGAGTGTGTGTGAGAGTGTGTGTGAAACAGTGTGCAAGAGTGTGTGTGAGAGAGTGTGTGAGTGTGTGAGAGTGTGCGAGACTGTGTGTGAGAGTGTCTGTGAGAGAGAGTGTGTGTGAGAGTGTGTGTGAGAGTGTGTGAGAGAGTGTGTGAGTGTGTGTGAGAGTGTGTGAGAGTGTGTGTGAGAGTGTGCGAGAGTGTGTGAGAGAGTGTGTGACAGTGCATGCGTGAGTGTGTGTGAGAGTGTGTGTATGTGTGTGTGAGAGAGAGTGTGTGGGGTGTAAGTGTGAGTGTGTGAGAGTGTGTGGGATAGTGTGTGAGAGTGTGTATGAGTGTGTGAGAGAATGTGTGAGATTGTGTGAGAGTGTGTCAGTGTGTGTGAGAGAGTGTCAGTGTGTGTGAGAGAGTGTCAGTGTGTGTGTGTGAGAGAGTGTTTGTGAGTGTGAGTGTGAGTGAGAGTGTGTGAGAGTGTGTGTGTGAGTGTGTGAGAGAGTGTGTCAGTGTGTGAGAGTATGTGAGAGTGTGTGCGAGAGTGTGTGAGACTGTGTGAGAGTGTGCGTGAGAGTGTGCGTGAGAGTGTGCGTGAGAGTGTGTGTGAGAGTGTGTGTGCGAGAGTGTGTACGAGAGTGTGTGTGAAATTGTGTGAGAGAGTGTGTGAGACTGTGTGTGAGAGTGTGAGTGTGTGTGAGAGTGTGTGGGAGAGTGTGTGTGAGAGTGTGCGAGAGAGTGTGCGAGTGTGTGTGTGAGAGTGTCTGTGAGATTGTGTGAGAGAGTGTGTGAGAGAGTGTGTGAGAGAGTGTGTGAGAGAGTGTGTGAGAGTGTGTGAGAGAGTGTGTGAGAGAGTGTGTGAGAGTGTGTGAGAGAGTGTGTGAGAGAGTGTGTGAGAGAGTGTGCGAGAGTTTGTGAGAGAGTGTGTGAGAGAGTGTGCGAGAGTGTGTGAGAGAGTGTGTGAGAGAGTGTGTGAGATGGTGTCTGAGAGAGTGTGTGAGAGAGTGTGGGAGAGTGTGTGAGAGAGTGTGTGAGAGTGTGAGAGAGAGTGTGAGTGTGCGAGAGTGTGCGAGAGAGTTTGTGAGAGTGTGTGTGAGAGTGTGTTCAAGAGTGTGTGAGTGTGTGAGAGAGTGTTTGTGTGAGAGTGTGTGAGATCGTGTGTGAGAGTGTGCGTGAAAGTGTGTGTGAGAGTGTGTGTGAGAGTGTGCAAGAGAGAGTGCGAGTGTGTGTGTGAGAGTACATGTGAGAGTGTGTGAGAGTGTCTGTGAGAGTGTGTGAGAGTGTGTGTGAGAGAGTGTGTGAGAGTGTGTGAGAGAGTGTGCAAGAGAGTGTGCGAGGGTGTGTGTGAGAGTATGTGTTATAGTGTGTGAGAGTGTCTGTGAGAGCGTGTGAGAGTGTGTGTGAGAGTATGTGTGGGAGTGTGTGAGAGTGTGCGAGAGAGTGTGTGAGAGAGTGTGTGAGTGCGTGAGAGAGTGTGTGAGTGTGAGAGAGAGTGTGTGAGTGAGCAAGATTGTGAAAGAGTGTGTGTGAGAGTGTGTTAACTGGTTTGTGACAGTGTGTGAGAGTGTGTGTGTGAGAGTGTCTGAGAGAGTGTGCGAGAGAGTGTGCGAGAGTGTGTGTGAGAGTGGTGTGAGAGTGTGTGAGAGTGTGCGAGACTGTGTGTGAGAGTGTGTGTGAGAGTGTCTGTGAGAGTGTGTGAGAGTGTGTGAGAGAGTGTAAGGGTGAGTGTGTGAGTGTGTGTGAGAGTATGTGAGTGTGTGAGAGATTGTGCGAGAGTGTGTGAGAGTGTGTGTGAGAGTGTGTGAGAGAGTGTAGAGTGTGTCAGTGTGTGTGAGAGAGTGTGAGAGAGTTTGTCAGTGTGTGAGAGTGTGTGAGAGTATGTGCGAGAGTATGTGAGAGTGTGTGGGAAAGTGTGAGAGTGAGCGTGAGAGTGTGTGAGAGTGTGTGAGAGAGCATTTCGGTGTGTGTGAGTGTGCGAGAGTGTGTGCGAGAGTGTGTGTGAGTGTGTGGGATAGTGTGTGAGAGAGTGTGCGAGAGTGTGTGAGAGTGTCTATGAGAGTGCATGTGAGAGTGTGTTTCAGGGAGTGTGAGAGAGTGTGTGAGAGTGTGTGAAAGAATGTGTGAGAGTGTGTGAGAGTGTGTGTGAGAGAGTGTGTGAGAGTGTGCGAGTGTGTGTGAGAGTTTCTGTGAGAGTGTGTGAGAGTGTGTGTGAGAGTATGTGTGAGAGTGTGTGAGAGTGTCTGTGAGAGTGTGCGAGAGTGTGTGTGAGTGTGTGTGAGAGAGTGTGTGAGAGTGTGTGAGAGTGTGTGAGAGAGTGTGCAAGAGAGTGTGCGAGGGTGTGTGTGAGAGTATGTGTTATAGTGTGTGAGAGTGTCTGTGAGAGCGTGTGAGAGTGTGTGTGAGAGTATGTGTGGGAGTGTGTGAGAGTGTGCGAGAGAGTGTGTGAGAGAGTGTGTGAGTGCGTGAGAGAGTGTGTGAGTGTGAGAGAGAGTGTGTGAGTGAGCAAGATTGTGAAAGAGTGTGTGTGAGAGTGTGTTAACTGGTTTGTGACAGTGTGTGAGAGTGTGTGTGTGAGAGTGTCTGAGAGAGTGTGCGAGAGAGTGTGCGAGAGTGTGTGTGAGAGTGGTGTGAGAGTGTGTGAGAGTGTGCGAGACTGTGTGTGAGAGTGTGTGTGAGAGTGTCTGTGAGAGTGTGTGAGAGTGTGTGAGAGAGTGTAAGGGTGAGTGTGTGAGTGTGTGTGAGAGTATGTGAGTGTGTGAGAGATTGTGCGAGAGTGTGTGAGAGTGTGTGAGAGAGTGTGTGAGAGTGTGTGAGAGAGTGTAGAGTGTGTCAGTGTGTGTGAGAGAGTGTGAGAGAGTTTGTCAGTGTGTGAGAGTGTGTGAGAGTATGTGCGAGAGTATGTGAGAGTGTGTGGGAAAGTGTGAGAGTGAGCGTGAGAGTGTGTGAGAGTGTGTGAGAGAGCATTTCGGTGTGTGTGAGTGTGCGAGAGTGTGTGCGAGAGTGTGTGTGAGTGTGTGGGATAGTGTGTGAGAGAGTGTGCGAGAGTGTGTGAGAGTGTCTATGAGAGTGCATGTGAGAGTGTGTTTCAGGGAGTGTGAGAGAGTGTGTGAGAGTGTGTGAAAGAATGTGTGAGAGTGTGTGAGAGTGTGTGTGAGAGAGTGTGTGAGAGTGTGTGAGTGTGTGTGAGAGTTTCTGTGAGAGTGTGTGAGAGTGTGTGTGAGAGTATGTGTGAGAGTGTGTGAGAGTGTCTGTGAGAGTGTGCGAGAGTGTGTGTGAGTGTGTGTGAGAGTGTGTGAGAGAGTGTGCAAGAGAGTGTGCGAGAGTGTGTGTGAGAGTATGTGTGATAGTGTGTGAGAGTGTCTGTGAGAGTGTGTGAGAGAGTGTATCAGAGTGTGTGAGAGCGTGTGAGAGTGTCTGTGAGAGCGTGTGAGAGTGTGTGTGAGAGTATGTGTGGGAGTGTGTGAGAGTGTGTGAGAGAGAGTGTGAGAGAGTGTGTGAGTGTGTGAGAGAATGTGTGAGTGTGAGAGAGAGTGTGTGAGTGTGCGAGATTGTGAAAGAGTGTGTGTGAGAGTGAGTTAACTGGTGTGTGACAGTGTGTGAGAGAGTGTGTGTGAGAGTGTCTGAGAGAGTGTGCGAGAGAGTGTGCGAGAGTGTGTGTGAGTGTGTGTGTGAGAGTGTGTGAGAGTGTGCGAGACTGTGAGTGAGAGTGTGTGTGAGAGTGTCTGTGAGAGTGTGAGAGTGTGTGAGAGAGTGTAAGGGTGAGTGTGTGAGTGTGTGTGTGAGAGTATGTGAGAGTGTGTGAGAGATTGTGCGAGAGTGTGTGAGAGTGTGAGAGAGAGTGTAGAGTGTGTCAGTGTGTGTGAGAGAGCGTGAGAGAGTTTGTCAGTGTGTGAGAGTGTGTGAGAGTGTGTGCGAGAGTATGTGAGAGTGTGTGGGAAAGTGTGAGAGTGCGCGTGAGAGTGTGTGAGAGTGTGTGAGAGAGCGTTTCGGTGTGTGTGAGTGTGCGAGAGCGTGTGCGAGAGTGTGTGTGAGTGTGTGGGATAGTGTGTGAGAGAGTGTGCGAGAGTGTGTGAGAGTGTCTATGAGAGTGCATGTGAGAGTGTGTTTGAGGGAGTGTGAGAGAGTGTGTGAGAGTGTGTGAAAGAATGTGTGAGAGTGTGTGAGAGTGTGTGAGAGCATCTGAGACTGTGTGTGAGAGTGTGTGAGTGTGAGAGAGTGTGCGAGAGTGTGTGTGACAGTGTGTGAGAGAGCGTGTCAGAGTGTGTGTGGGAGTGTGTGTGAGAGTGTGTGAGAGAGAGTGTGTGTGAGAGTGTGTGAGAGTGTGTGAGAGTGTGTGAGAGAGTGTGTGGGATAGTGTGAGAGTGTGTGCGAGAGTGTGTGAGAGAGAGAGTGTGTGTGAAAGAGTGTGAGAGAGTGTGAGTGTGTGTGAGAGTGTGTGTGAATTAGTGTGCAAGAGTGTGTGTGAGAGTGTGTGAGAGTGGGCGAGAGTGTGTGTGAGAGTGTCTGTGAGAGAGAGTGTGTGTGAGATTGTGTGTGAGAGTGTGTGAGAGAATGTGTGAGAGTGTGTGTGAGAGTGTGTGAGAGTGTGTGTGAGAGTGTGTGTGAGAGTGTGCGAGAGTGTGTGAGAGAGTGTGTGACAGTGTATGCGTGAGTGTGTGTGAGATTGTGTGTATGTGTGTGTGAGAGAGAGTGTGTGGGATGTAAGTGTCAGTGTGTGAGAGTGTGTGAGAGTGTGTGGGATAGTGTGTGAGAGTGTGTGTGAGTGTGTGTGAGAGTGTGTGAGAGTGTGTGTGAGAGTGTGTGTGAGAGTGCGTGTGAGAGTGTGTGAGAGTGTGTGAGAGTGTGTGTGTGAATGTGTGAGAGTGTGTGTGAGAGTGTGTGAGAGAGTGTGTGAGAGTGTGTGGGATAGTGTGTGAGAGAGTGTGCGAGAGTGTGTGTGAGAGTGTGTGAGAGAGTGTGCGAGAGTGTGTGTGAGAGTGTGTGTGAGAGTGTGTGAGTGTGTGTGAGAGTGTGTGTGAGTGTGTGTGAGAGTGTGTGAGAGCGTGTGTGAGAGTGCTTGTGAGAGTGTGTGAGTGTGTGAGAGTGTGCGTGTGAGTGTGTGAGAGTGTGTGTGAGAGTGTGTGAGAGTGTGTGTGAGAGTGCGTGTGAGAGTGTGTGAGAGTGTGTGGGATAGTGTGTGAGAGAGTGTGCGAGAGTGTGTGTGAGAGTGTGTGAGAGAGTGTGCGAGAGTGTGTGTGAGTGTGTGTGAGAGTGTGTGTGAGAGTGCGTGTGAGAATGTGTGAGAGTGTGTGAGAGTGTGTGAGAGTGTGTGAGAGTGTGTGAGAGAGTGTGTGGGATAGTGTGTGAGAGTGTGTGCGAGAGTGTGTGAGAGGGAGAGTGTGTGTGAAAGTGTGTGAGAGTGTGTGAGTGTGTGTGAGAGTGTGTGTGAAATAGTTTGCAAGAGTGTGTGTGAGAGTGTGTGAGTGTGTGTGAGAGTGTGTGTGAGTGTGTGTGAGAGTGTGCATGAGAGTGCATGTGAGAATGTGTGAGAGTGTGTGAGAGTGTGTGTGAGAGTGCGTGAGAGTGTGTGAGAGTGTGAGAGAGTGTGTGGGATAACGTGTGAGAGTGTGTGCGAGAGTGTGTGAGAGGGAGAGTGTGTGTGAAAGTGTGTGAGAGTGTGTGAGTGTGTGTGAGAGTGTGTGTGGAATAGTGTGCAAGAGTGTGTGTGAGTGTGTGTGTGAGTGTGTGAGAGTGTGCGAGAGTGTGTGTGAGAGAGTCTGTGAGAGAGAGTGCGTGTGAGACTGAGTGTGAGAGTGTGTGAGAGAGTGTGTGAGAGTGTGTGAGAGTGTGTGTGAGAGTGTGTGTGAGAGTGTGCGAGAGTGTGTGAGAGAGTGTGTGACAGTGTATGCGTGAGTGTGTGTGAGAGTGTGTGTATGTGTGTGTGAGAGAGAGTGTGTGGAGTTTAAGTGTGAGTTTGTGAGAGTGTGTGGGATAGTGTGTGAGAGTGTGTGTGAGTGTGTGAGAGAATGTGTGAGAGTGTGTGAGTGTGTGTGAGAGTTTCTGTGAGAGTGTGTGAGAGTGTGTGTGAGAGTATAGAGTCATAGAGTCATAGAGTCATAGAGTAATACAGCACGGATAGAGGCCCTTCGGCCCATCGTGTCCGCGCCGGCCATCAAGCCCTGTCTAATCTAATCCCATATTCCAGCATTTGGCCCGTAGCCTTGTATGCTATGGCATTTCAAGTGCACATCCAAATGCTTCTTAAATGTTGTGAGGGTTTCTGCCTCCACAACCCTTTCAGGCAGTGAGTTCCAGACTCCAACCACCCTCTGGGTGAAAAAGTTCTTTCTCAAATCCCCTCTAAACCTCCCGCCCTTTACCTTGAATCTATGCCCCCTAGTTATTGACCCCTCTACTAAGGGAAAAAGCTCCTCAGCATCCATCCTATCTATGCCCCTCATAATTTTGTACACCTCAATCATGTCCCCCCTCAGCCTCCTCAGCTCCAAGGAAAACAAACCCAACCTGCCCAGTCTCTCTTCATAGCTGAAGCGCTCCAGCCCTGGTAACATCCTGGTGAACCTCCTCTGCACCCTCTCCAACGCGATCACATCCTTCCTGTAGTGTGGCGACCAGAACTGCACACAATATTCCAGCTGTGGCCTAACCAGTGTTTTATACAGCTCCATCATAACCTCCTTGCTCTTATATTCAATGCCTCGGCTAATGAAGGCAAGTATCCCATATGCCTTTTTTACCACCTTATCCACCTGTTCCGCCGCCTTCAGGGATCTGTGTACTTGCACACCCAGATCCCTCTGACCCTCCATCTTGCCTAGGGTCTTTCCATTCATTGTGTATTCCTTTGCCTTGTTAGTCCCCCCAAAGTGCATCACCTCGCACTTTTCCGGGTTAAATTCCATTTGCCACTGTTCCGCCCATCTGACCAACCCATCTATATCGTCCTGCAGACTGAGGCTACCCTCCTCGCTATTTACCACCCTACCAATTTTTGTATCATCCGCGAACTTACTGATCATACCCTTTACATTCATATCCAAGTCATTAATGTAGACCACAAACAGCAAGGGACCCAGCACCGATCCCTGTGGTACCCCACTGGCCACAGGCTTCCAGTCACAAAAACAACCTTCGACCATCACCCTCTGCCTTCTGCCACTAAGCCAGTTTTGTATCCAATGTGCCAAGGCACCCTGGATTCCATGGGCTCTTACCTTCTTGACCAGTCTCCTGTGCGGGACTTTATCGAAGGCCTTACTGAAATCCATGTATACCACATCCACTGCGTTACCCTCATCCACACACCTAGTCACCCCCTCAAAAAATTCAATCAAATTAGTCAGACATGATCTTCCCTTGACAAAGCCATGTTGACTATCCCTGATTAATCCTTGCCTCTCCAAGTGGAGACAAATTTTGTCCCTCAGGATTTTTTCCAATAATTTTCCTACCACTGATGTTAGGCTCACTGGCCTGTAGTTCCCCGGTTTTTCCCTACTACCCTTCTTGAATAATGGTACTACATTAGCGGTTCTCCAGTCCTCTGGCACATCCCCTGTGGCCAGAGAGGTCCTGAATATATGTGTTAGAGCCCCCGCAATCTCCTCCTTTGCCTCACACAGCAGCCTGGGATACATTTCATCCGGGCCTGGGGATTTATCCATTTTTAGGCCAGCTAAAACCGCCAATACCTCCTCCCGCTCGATGTTAATATGTTCGAGCATATCACAGTCCCCCCGCCCTATTTCTATGTCTACATCGTCCTTCTCCATAGTGAAAACAGATGCAAAAAATTCATTTAGAACCCCTCCTACATCTTCCGGCTCCACACACAGATTGCCACTTTTGTCCCTAATGGGCCCTATTTTTTCCCTAGTTATCCTCTTACCCTTAATATACTTATAAAACATCTTCGGATTTTCCTTTATTTTGCTTGCCAGTGTTATTTCATGGCCCCTCCTTGATCTCCTAATTTCTTTTTTAAGTATCCCCCTGCACTTTTTGTACTCCTCTAGGGCTTCCTCCGTCTTTAGCCTTTTGTATCTACCAAAAGCCCTCCTTTTTTTCCTAATCCATTCTCGTATATCCCCTGTCATCCAAGGTTCCCTGTGGTTTTTGGAACCACCCTTGACCTTTACGGGAACATGTTGCCATTGTATGATCTCAATCTCCCTTCTGAAAGCCTCCCATTGCTCCGATGCGGATTTTCCTACAAGTAGCTGATCCCAGTCCATTTTGGCCAGATCCTGCCTTATCCTATTAAAATCGGCCTTCCCCCAATTTAGAACCTTTATTTCCGGCCCATCCCTGTCCTTTTCCATGGCCACCTTAAATCTTACCATATTATGGTCACTATCACCAAAGTGCTCACCTACTAGCACTTTTTCCACTTGGCCGGCCACATTCCCTAGAATTAGGTCCAGTACCGCACCCTCTCTTGTAGGACTTTCTACATGCTGGCTCAAAAAGCTCTCCTGGATGCACTTTAAGAATTCTATGTGTGAGAGTGTGTGAGAGTGTCTGTGAGAGTGTGCGAGAGTGTGTGTGAGTGTGTGTGAGAGTGTGTGAGAGAGTGTGCAAGAGAGTGTGCGAGGGTGTGTGTGAGAGTATGTGTGATAGTGTGTGAGAGTGTCTGTGAGAGTGTGTGAGAGAGTGTATGAGAGTGTGTGAGAGCGTGTGAGAGTGTCTGTGAGAGCGTGTGAGAGTGTGTGTGAGAGTATGTGTGAGAGTGTGTGAGAGTGTGTGAGAGAGTGTGTGAGAGAGTGTGTGAGAGAGTGTGTGAGTGTGAGAGAGAGTGTGTGAGTGTGCAAGATTGTGAAAGAGTGTGTGTGAGAGTGTGTTAACTGGTGTGTGACAGTGTGTGAGAGTGTGTGTGTGAGAGTGTCTGAGAGAGTGTGCGAGATTGTGAAAGAGTGTGTGTGAGAGTGTGTTAACTGGTGTGTGACAGTGTGTGAGAGTGTGTGTGTGAGAGTGTCTGAGAGAGTGTGCGAGAGAGTGTGCGAGAGTGTGTGTGAGAGTGTGTGTGAGAGTGTGTGAGAGTGTGCGAGACTGTGTGTGAGAGTGTGTGTGAGAGTGTCTGTGAGAGTGTGTGAGAGTGTGTGAGAGAGTGTAAGGGTGAGTGTGTGTGTGAGAGTATGTGAGAGTGTGTGAGAGAGTGTGTGAGTGTGAGAGAGAGTGTGTGAGTGTGCGAGATTGTGAAAGAGTGTGTGTGAGAGTGTGTTAACTGGTGTGTGACAGTGTGTGAGAGTGTGTGTGTGAGAGTGTCTGAGAGAGTGTGCGAGATTGTGAAAGAGTGTGTGTGAGAGTGTGTTAACTGGTGTGTGACAGTGTGTGAGAGTGTGTGTGTGAGAGTGTCTGAGAGAGTGTGCGAGAGAGTGTGCGAGAGTGTGTGTGAGAGTGTGTGTGAGAGTGTGTGAGAGTGTGCGAGACTGTGTGTGAGAGTGTGTGTGAGAGTGTCTGTGAGAGTGTGTGAGAGTGTGTGAGAGAGTGTAAGGGTGAGTGTGTGTGTGAGAGTATGTGAGAGTGTGTGAGAGATTGTGTGAGAGTGTATGAGAGTGTGTGAGAGAGTGTAGAGTGTGTCAGTGTGTGTGAGAGAGTGTGAGAGAGTTTGTCAGTGTGTGAGAGTGTGAGAGAGTGTGTGCGAGAGTATGTGAGAGTGTGCGGGAAAGTGTGAGAGTGTGCGTGAGAGTGTGTGAGAGATCGTTTCGGTGTGTGAGTGTGCGAGAGTGTGTGCGAGAGTGTGTGTGAGTGTGTGGGATAGTGTGTGAGAGAGTGTGCGAGAGTGTGTGAGAGTGTCTATGAGAGTGCATGTGAGAGTGTGTTTGAGGGAGTGTGAGAGAGTGTGTGAGAGTGTGTGAAAGAATGTGTGAGAGTGTGTGAGAGTGTGTGAGAGCATGTGAGAGTGTGTGTGAGAGTGTGTGAGTGTGAGAGAGTGTGCGAGAGTGTGTGTGAGAGTGTGTGAGAGAGCGTGTGAGAGTGTGTGTGGGAGTGTGTGTGAGAGTGTGTGAGAGAGAGTGTGTGTGAGAGTGTGTGAGAGTGTGTGAGAGTGTGTGAGAGAGTGTGTGGAACAGTGTGTGAGAGTGTGTGCGAGAGTGTGTGAGAGGGAGAGTGTGTGTGAAAGTATGTGAGAGAGTGTGAGTGTGTGTGAGAGTGTGTGTGAATTAGTGTGCAAGAGTGTGTGTGAGAGTGTGTGTGAGTGTGTGAGAGTGTGCGAGAGTGTGTGTGAGAGTGTCTGTGAGAGAGAATGTGTGTGAGAGTGTGTGAGAGAGTGTGTGAGAGTGTGTGTGAGAGTGTGTGAGAGTGTGTGTGAGAGTGTGTGTGAGATTGTGTGCGAGAGTGTGTGAGAGTGTGTGTGAGAGTGTGTGAGCAAGTGTGTGAGATTGTGTCTGAGAGTGTGTATGAGAGTGTGTGTGAGAGAGTGTGTGAGATGGCGTCTGAGAGTGTGTGTGAGAGAGTGTGGGAGAGTGTGTGAGAGAGTGTGTGAGAGTGTGAGAGAGAGTGTGAGTGTGCGAGAGTGTGCAAGAGAGTGTGTGAGAGAGTGTGTGAGAGTGTGTGTGAGAGTGTGTTCAAGAGTGTGTGAGGGTGTGAGAGAGTGTTTGTGTGAGAGTGTGTGAGAGCGTGTGTGAGAGTGTGCGTGAGAGTGTGTGTGAGAGTGTGTGTAAGAGTGTGCAAGAGAGAGTGCGAGTGTGTGTGTGAGAGTACGTGTGAGAGTTTGTGAGTGTCTGTGAGAGTGTGTGAGAGCTTTT
Source organism: Somniosus microcephalus (assembly GCF_052327205.1). NCBI lineage: Eukaryota > Metazoa > Chordata > Chondrichthyes > Squaliformes > Somniosidae > Somniosus > Somniosus microcephalus. The sequence goes on from NC_140992.1 coordinate 177,117,958, forward strand.
GTGAGAGAGTGTGTGAGAGTGTGTGAGTGTGTGTGAGAGTTTCTGTGAGAGTGTGTGAGAGTGTGTGTGAGAGTATGTGTGAGAGTGTGTGAGAGTGTCTGAGAGTGTGTGTGAGTGTGTGTGAGAGTGTGTGTGAGAGTGTGTGGGAGAGTGTGCAAGAGAGTGTGCAAGAGTGTGTGTGAGAGTATGTGTGATAGTGTGTGAGAGTGTCTGTGAGAGTGTGTGAGAGAGTGTATGAGAATGTGTGAGAGTGTGTGAGAGTGTCTGTGAGAGCATGTGAGAGTGTGTGTGAGAGTATGTGTGAGAGTGTGTGAGAGTGTGTGAGAGTGTCTGTGAGAGTGTTTGAGAGTGTGTGTGAGTGTGTGTGAGAGTGTGTGAGAGAGTGTGCAAGAGAGTGTGCGAGAGTGTGTGGGATAGTGTGTGAGAGAATGTGTCTGAGAGTGTGTGAGAGAGTGTGTCAGGGTGTGAGAGTGCGTGAGAGTGTGTGAGTGAGTGTGTGGGGTGTAAGTGTGAGTGTGTGAGAGTGTGTCAGAGTTTGTGAGAGGGTGTGTGAGAGTGTGTGAGAGTGTGTCAGTGTGTGTGACTGTGTGTCAGAGTGTGCGAGAGAGTGTGAGAGTGTGTGACATAGTGTGTGTGTGAGAGAGAGTGTGTGAGAGAATGTGTGAGAGAGTGTCTGAGAGAGTGTGTGAGAGTGTGTGTGAGAGTGTGTCAGTGTGTGTGAGTGTGTGTCAGAGTGTGCGAGAGTGTGTGAGAGTGTGAGAGATAGTGTGTGTGTGAGAGAGAGTGTGTGAGAGAATGTGTCAGAGAGTGTCTGAGAGAGTGTGCGAGAGTGTGTGTGAGAATGTGTGTGAGAGTGTGTGTGAGAGAGTATCTGAGAGAGTGTGCGAGAGTGTGTGTGAGAATGTGTGTGAGAGTATGAGAGTGTGTGTGCGAGAGTGTGTGAGGGTGTGTGAGAGTGTGTGTGTCAGAATGTATGAGAGAGTGTGTGAGAGTGTGTGTGAGAGAGTGTGTGAGATGGTGTGTGAGGGAGTGTGTGAGAGATTGTGTGAGAGTGTGTTAGAGAGTGTGTGAGAGTGTGAGAGAGAGTGTGTGAGTGTGCGAGAGTGTGCAAGAGTGTGTGTGAGAGTGTGTTAGAGAGTGTGTGAAAGTGTGTGAGAGTGTGTGTGTGTGAGTGTGTGAGAGAGTTTGTGAGGATGTGTGAGAGTGTGTGTGTGAGAGTGTGTTTGAGGGTGTGTGAGAGTGTCTGTGTGAGAGTGTGGGAGAGCGTGCATGAGAGTGTGCGTGAGAGTGTGCGTGAGTGTGTGTGTGAGAGTGTGTGTGAGAGTTTGAGAGAGTCTGCGAGAGAGTGTGCGAGATTGTGTGCGAGTGTCTGTGAGAGTGTGTGAGAGTCTGTGAGAGAGTGTGCAAGAGTGTGTGAGAGCGTGTGTGAGTGTGTGAGAGAGTGTGTGAGAGAGTCTGTGAGTGTGTGAGAGAGTGTGTGAGAATGCGTGTGAAAGAGTGTGAGAGAGTGTGTGAGAGAGTGGGCGAGAGTGTGTGAGAGTGTGTGAGAGAATGTGTGAGAGTGTGTCAGTGTGAGTGAGAGTGTGTGAGAGTGTGTGGGAGAGTGTGAGAGTGTGCGTGAGAGTTTGTGAGAGTGTGTGTGAGAGTGAGTGTGCGAGAGTGTGTGAGTGAAATTGTGTGAGAGAGTGTGTGAGACTGTGAATGAGAGTGTGAGTGTGTGTGAGATTGTGTGGGAGAGAGTGTGTGAGATTGTGCGAGAGAGTGTGCGAGTGTGTATGTCAGAGTGTCTGTGAGAGTGTGTGAGAGAGTGTGTGAGAGTGTGTGAGAGAGTGTGTGAGTGTGTGTGTGAGAGTGTGTGAGAGTGTGTGGGATAGTGTGTGAGAGAGTGTGTGAGAGTGTGTGTGAGAGTGTGCAGAGTGTGTGAGAGAGTGTGTGAGAGAGTGTGCGAGAGTGTTTATGAGAGTGTGTGTGAGAGTGTGTTTGAGGGAGTGTGAGAGAGTTTGTGAGAGAGTGTGAGAGAGTGTGCGAGAATGTGTGTGAGAGTGTGTGAGAGAGCGTGTGTGAGAGTGTGTGAAAGCGTGTACGAGAGTGTGTGTGATAGTGTGTGAGAGAGTGTGCGAGCGTGTGTGTGAGAGTGTGTGTGAGTGTGTGAGAGTGTGCGAGAGTGTGTGAGAGAGCGTGTGTGAGAGTGTGTGAAAGCGTGTGTGAGATTGTGTGTGAGAGTGTGTCTGAGAGTGTGTGAGAGATTGCATGAGAGTGTGTGAGAGAGTGTGTGAGAGTGTGTTTGAGAGTGTGTGAGAGTGTGTGTGAGAGAGTGGGCGAGAGTGTGTGTGAGAGTGTGTGAGAGTGTGAGAGAGTGTGTGAGAGTGTTTGAGAGATTGTGTGAGAGTGTGTGCGAGTGTGTGGGAGTGTGTGCGAGTGTGTGTGAGAGTTTGTGTGAGTGTGTGTGAGAGAGTGTGTGAGAGTGTGTGTGAGAGTTTGTGTGAGTGTGTGTGAGAGAGTGTGTGAGAGTGTGTGTGTGAGAGTGTGTTCGAGAGTGTGTGAGGGTGTGTGAGAGTGTGTGTGTCAGATTGTGTGAACGAGTGTGTGAGATTGTGCGTGGGAGTGTGTGTGAGACTGTGTGTGAGAGGGCGTGTGAGAGAGTGTGTGAGAATGTGTTTGAGAGTGCGTGAGAGTGTGTGTGAGAGAGTGTGCGAGAGTGTGTGTGAGAGTCTGTGAGAGTGTGTGATAGTGTGAGAGAGTGTGTGAGTGTGTGTGAGATCTTGTGTGAGTGTGTGAGAGAGAGTGTGTGCGAGTGTGTGTGAGAGTTTGTGTGAGTGTGTGTGAGAGAGTGTGTGAGAGTGTGTGTGAGAGTGTGTGAGAGTATGTGTGTGAGAGTGTATTCGAGAGTGTGTGAAGGTGTGTAAGAGTGTGTGTGTCAGAGTGTGTGAGCGAGTGTGTGAGATTGTGCATGAGAGTGAGTGTGAGAGTGTGTGTGAGAGAGTGTGTGAGATGGTATCTGAGAGAGTGTGTGAGAGAGTGTCTGAGAGTGTGTGAGAGAGTGTGTGAGAGTGTGAGGGAGTGTGAGTGTTTGAGAGTGTGCGAGAGAGTGTGCGAGGGTGTCTGTGAGAGTTTCTGTGAGAGTGTGTGAGATTGTGTGTGAGATTGTGTCTGAGATTGTGTGAGAGAGTGTGCGAGAGTGTGTGTGAGAGTGTGTGTGTGATTGTGAGAGTGTGCGAGAGTGCGTGTGGGAGTGTGTGAGAGTGTGTGAGAGTGTGTGTGAGAGTGTGTGTGAGTGTGTGAGAGAGCGTGCGAGAGTGTATGTGATAGTGTGTGGGAGTATGTGAGAGTGTGCGAGAGTATGTGTGAGAGTGTGTGTGAGAGAGCGTGTGTGAGAGTGTGTGAGAGTGCGTGAGAGTGTGTGAGAGAGTGTGTGAGAGTGTGTGTGAGAGTGCGTGAGAGTGCGGGAGAGTTTGTGAGAGAGTGTGTGAGAGTGTGTGTGAGAGTGTGTGAGAGAGTGTGCGAGAGTGTGTGTGAGAGTGTGTGTGAGTGTGTGTGAGAGTGTGTGTGAGAGTGTGTGTGAGTGTGTGAGAGTGTGTGTGAGAGTGTGTGAGAGAGTGTGAGAGAGTGTGAGAGAATGTGTGAGAGTGTGTGAGAGTGTGTAAGAGTGTGAGAGAGTGTGTGAGAGTGTTTGTGAGAATGTGAGAGTGTGTGAGAGCATGTGAGAGTGTGTGTGTGAGAGTGTGTGAGAGTGTGTGTGAGAGTGTGTCAGTGTGTGAGAGTGAGTGTGTGTGAGAGAGTGTGAGAGAAAATGTGTGAGAGAGTGTGTGAGAGAATGTGTGAGAGTGTGTGTGTGAGAGTGTGTGAGTTTGTGTGTGTGTGTGAGAGAGTGTGTGTGAGAGTGTGTCAGTGTGTGAGAGTGTGTGAGAGTGTGTGTGAAAGTGTGCGAATATGTGTGTGAGAGTGTGCGAGAGAGTGTGCGAGATTGTGTGTGAGAGTGTCTGTGAGAGTGTGTGAGAGTGTGTGAGAGAGTGTATGAGAGTGTGTGAGAGAGTGTGTGAGTGTGTGTGTGAGAGTGTGTGAGTTTGTGTGTGTTTGTGAGAGAGTGTGTGAGAGAGTGTGTGTGAGAGTGTGTCAGTGTGTGAGAGTGTGTGAGAGTGTGTGTGAGTGTGTGTGAAAGTGTGCGAATATGTGTGTGAGAGTGAGCGAGAGAGTGTGCGAGAGTGTGTGTGAGAGTGTCTGTGAGAGTGTGTGAGAGTGTGTGAGAGAATGTATGAGAGTGTGTGAGAGAGTGTGTGTGTGTGTGTGTGAGCGTGTGTGAGAGTGTGTGGGAGTGTGTGGGAGTGTGTGTGAGAGTGTGTGTGAGAGTGTGTGTGAGAGAAAATGTGAGAGTGTGTGAGAGAGTGTGCGGGAGTGTGTGTGAGTGTGTGTGAGAGTGTGTGTGAGAGTGTGTGAGTTTGTGTGTGTGTGTGAGAGTATGTGAGAGAGAGTGTGTGTGAGAGTGTGTGAGAGAGTGTGAGTGTGAGAGTGTGAGTGAGTGTGAGTGATGCGTGATTGTGTGTGTCAGAGTGTCTGTGAGAGTGTGTGAGAGAGTGTGTGATAGAGTGTGTGAGAGTGTGTGAGAGAGTGTGTGAGTGTGTGTGTGAGAGTGTGTGAGAGTGTGTGGGATAGTGTGTGAGAGAGTGTGTGAGAGTGTGTGTGAGAGTGTGGAGAGTGTGTGAGAGAGTGTGTGAGAGAGTGTGCGAGAGTGTTTATGAGAGTGTGTGTGAGAGTGTGTTTGAGGGAGTGTGAGAGAGTTTGTGAGACAGTGTGAGAGAGTGTGCGAGAATGTGTGTGAGAGTGTGTGAGAGAGCGTGTGTGAGAGTGTGTGAAAGCGTGTGCGAGAGTGTGTGTGATAGTGTGTGAGAGAGTGTGCGAGAGTGTGTGTGAGAGTGTGTGTGAGTGTGTGAGAGTGTGCGAGAGTTTGCGAGAGAGCGTGTGTGAGAGTGTGTGAAAGCGTGTGTGAGATTGTGTGTGAGAGTGTGTCTGAGAGTGTGTGAGAGATTGCATGAGAGTGTGTGAGAGAGTGTGTGAGAGTGTGTTTGAGAGTGTGTGAGAGTGTGTGTGAGAGAGTGGGCGAGAGTGTGTGTGAGAGTGTGTGAGAGTGTGGGAGAGTGTGTGAGGGTTTTTGAGAGATTGTGTGAGAGTGTGTGCGAGTGTGTGGGAGTGTGTGCGAGTGTGTGTGAGAGTTTGTGTGAGTGTGTGTGAGAGAGTGTGAGAGTGTGTGTGAGAGTTTGTGTGAGTGTGTGTGAGAGAGTGTGTGAGAGTGTGTGTGTGAGAGTGTGTTCGAGAGTGTGTGAGGGTGTGTGAGAGTGTGTGTGTCAGATTGTGTGAGCGAGTGTGTGAGATTGTGCGTGGGAGTGTGTGTGAGACTGTGTGTGAGAGGGCGTGTGAGAGAGTGTGTGAGAATGTGTTTGAGAGTGCGTGAGAGTGTGTGTGAGAGAGTGTGCGAGAGTGTGTGTGAGAGTCTGTGAGAGTGCGTGATAGTGTGAGAGAGTGTGTGAGAGTGTGTGAGAGTTTGTGTGAGTGTGTGAGAGAGAGTGTGTGCGAGTGTGTGTGAGAGTTTGTGTGAGAGTGTGTGAGAGTGTGTGAGCGAGTGTGTGAGATTGTGCATGAGAGTGTGTGTGAGAGTGTATGTGAGAGAGTGTGTGAGATGGTGTCTGAGAGACTGTGTGAGAGAGTGTCTGAGAGTGTGTGAGAGAGTGTGTGAGAGTGTGAGGGAGTGTGAGTGTGTGAGAGTGTGCGAGAGAGTGTGCGAGAGAGTGTGTGAGAGTGTGTGTGAGAGTGTGTTCGAGTGTGTATGAGGGAGTGAGAGAGTGTGTGTGTGAGTGTGTGTGAGAGCGTGCATGAGAGTGTGTGAGAGAGTGTGCAATAGAGAGTGCGAGAGTCTGTGTGAGAGTACTTGTGAGAGTGTGTGAGAGTGTGTGTGAGAGTGTGTGTGAGAGTATGTGAGAGTGTCTGTGACAGTGTGTGAGAGTGTGTGTGAGATTGTGTGTGAGAGTGTGTGAGAGAGTGTATGAGAGTATGTGAGAGTGTGTGAGACAGTTCATGAGACAGTGTGTGAGAGTTTGTGAGAGACTGTGTGAGAGTGTGTGTGAGAGTGTGTCAGTGTGTGTGAGTGTGTGTCAGAGTGTGTGAGAGTGTGTGAGAGTGTGAGAGAAAGTGAGATTGTGAGAGAGTTTGAGAGAAAGTGTGTGTGAGAGAGTGTGTGAGAGAATGTGTGTGAGAGTGTCTGAGAGAGTGTGCAAGAGTGTGTGTGAGAGTGTGTGTGAGAGTATGTGAGTGTGTGTGTGAGAGTGTGTTCAAGAGTGTGTGAGGGTGTGTGAGAGTCTGTGTGAGAGAGTGTGTGAAAGTGTGCGTGAGATTGTGTGTGAGAGTGTTTGTGAGAGAGTGTGTGAGATGGTGTGTGAGAGAGTGTGTGAGAGATTGTGTGAGAGTGTGTGAGAGAGTGTGTGAGAGTGTGAGAGAGAGTGTGTGAGTGTGCGAGAGTGTGCAAGAGTGTGTGTGAGAGTGTGTTAGAGTGTGTGAGAGTGTGTGTGTGTGAGTTTGTGAGAGAGTGTGTGTGAGGCTGTGTGAGAGTGTGTGTGTGAGAGTGTGTGTGAGAGTGTGTGAGAGAGTGTGTGAGGGAGTGTGCGAGAGTGTGTTTGAGAGTGTGTGTGAGAGTGTGTGAGAGTGTGTGAGAGAGTGTGTGAGAGTGTGTGTGAGAGTGTGTTCAAGAGTGTGTGAGTGTGTGAGAGAGTGATTGTGTGAGAGTGTGTGAGATCGTGTGTGAGAGTGTGCGTGAGAGTGTGTGTGAGAGTGTGCAAGAGAGAGTGTGAGTGTGTGTGTGAGATTACGTGTGAGAGTGTGTGAGAGTGTCTGTGAGAGTGTGTGAGAGTGTGTGTGAGAGAGTGTGTGAGAGTGTGTGAGTGTGTGTGAGAGTTTCTGTGAGAGTGTGTGAGAGTGTGTGTGAGAGTATGTGTGAGAGTGTGTGAGAGTGTCTGTGAGAGTGTGCGAGAGTGTGTGTGAGTGTGTGTGAGAGTGTGTGAGAGAGTGTGCAAGAGAGTGTGCGAGGGTGTGTGTGAGAGTATGTGTGATAGTGTGTGAGAGTGTCTGTGAGAGTGTGTGAGAGAGTGTATGAGAGTGTGTGAGAGCGTGTGAGAGTGTCTGTGAGAGCGTGTGAGAGTGTGTGTGAGAGTATGTGTGTGAGAGTGTCTGAGAGAGTGTGCAAGAGTGTGTGTGAGAGTGTGTGTGAGAGTATGTGAGTGTGTGTGTGAGAGTGTGTTCAAGAGTGTGTGAGGGTGTGTGAGAGTCTGTGTGTCAGAATGTGTGAGAGAGTGTGTGAAAGTGTGCGTGAGATTGTGTGTGAGAGTGTTTGTGAGAGAGTGTGTGAGATGGTGTGTGAGAGAGTGTGTGAGAGATTGTGTGAGAGTGTGTGAGAGAGTGTGTGAGAGTGTGAGAGAGAGTGTGTGAGTGTGCGAGAGTGTGCAAGAGTGTGTGAGAGTGTGTGAGAGAGTGTGTGAGAGAGTGTGTGAGTGTGTGAGAGAGTGTGTGAGTGTGAGAGAGAGTGTGTGAGTGTGCGAGATTGTGAAAGAGTGTGTGTGAGAGTGTGTTAACTGGTGTGTGACAGTGTGTGAGAGTGTGTGTGTGAGAGTGTCTGAGAGAGTGTGCGAGATTGTGAAAGAGTGTGTGTGAGAATGTGTTAACTGGTGTGTGACAGTGTGTGAGAGTGTGTGTGTGAGAGTTTCTGAGAGAGTGTGCGAGAGAGTGTGCGAGAGTGTGTGTGAGAGTGTGTGTGAGAGTGTGTGAGAGTGTGCGAGACTGTGTGTGAGAGTGTGTGTGAGAGTGTCTGTGAGAGTGTGTGAGAGTGTGTGAGAGAGTGTAAGGGTGAGTGTGTGTGTGAGAGTATGTGAGAGTGTGTGAGAGATTGTGTGAGAGTGTATGAGAGTGTGTGAGAGAGTGTAGAGTGTGTCAGTGTGTGTGAGAGAGTGTGAGAGAGTTTGTCAGTGTGTGAGAGTGTGAGAGAGTGTGTGCGAGAGTATGTGAGAGTGTGCGGGAAAGTGTGAGAGTGTGCGTGAGAGTGTGTGAGAGTGTGTGAGAGATCGTTTCGGTGTGTGAGTGTGCGAGAGTGTGTGCGAGAGTGTGTGTGAGTGTGTGGGATAGTGTGTGAGAGAGTGTGCGAGAGTGTGTGAGAGTGTCTATGAGAGTGCATGTGAGAGTGTGTTTGAGGGAGTGTGAGAGAGTGTGTGAGAGTGTGTGAAAGAATGTGTGAGAGTGTGTGAGAGTGTGTGAGAGCATGTGAGAGTGTGTGTGAGAGTGTGTGAGTGTGAGAGAGTGTGCGAGAGTGTGTGTGAGAGTGTGTGAGAGAGCGTGTGAGAGTGTGTGTGGGAGTGTGTGTGAGAGTGTGTGAGAGATAGTGTGTGTGAGAGTGTGTGAGAGTGTGTGAGAGTGTGTGAGAGAGTGTGTGGGACACTGTGTGAGAGTGTGTGCGAGAGTGTGTGAGAGGGAGAGTGTGTGTGAAAGTATGTGAGAGAGTGTGAGTGTGTGTGAGAGTGTGTGTGAATTAGTGTGCAAGAGTGAGTGTGAGAGTGTGTGTGAGTGTGTGAGAGTGTGCGAGAGTGTGTGTGAGAGTGTGTGTGAGAGAGAGTGTGTGTGAGATTGTGTGTGAGAGTGTGTGAGAGAGTGTGTGAGAGTGTGTGTGAGAGTGTGTGAGAGTGTGTGTGAGAGTGTGTGTGAGATTGTGTGCGAGAGTGTGTGAGAGTGTGTGTGAGAGTGTGTGTGAGAGTGTGTGAGAGTGTGTGTGAGAGTGTGTGTGAGAGTGTGTGAGAGTGTGTGTGAGAGTGTGTGAGCAAGTGTGTGAGATTGTGTCTGAGAGTGTGTATGAGAGTGTGTGTGAGAGAGTGTGTGAGATGGCGTCTGAGAGTATGTGTGAGAGAGTGTGGGAGAGTGTGTGAGAGAGTGTGTGAGAGTGTGAGAGAGAGTGTGAGTGTGCGAGAGTGTGCGAGAGAGTGTGTGAGAGTGTGTGTGAGAGTGTGTTCAAGAGTGTGTGAGGGTGTGAGAGAGTGTTTGTGTGAGAGTGTGTGAGAGCGTGTGTGAGAGTGTGCGTGAGAGTGTGTGTGAGAGTGTGTGTAAGAGTGTGCAAGAGAGAGTGCGAGTGTGTGTGTGAGAGTACGTGTGAGAGTGTGTGAGAGTGTCTGTGAGAGTGTGTGAGAGCTTTTGTGAGAGAGTGTGTGAGAGTGTGTGAGTGTGTGTGAGAGTTTCTGTGAGAGTGTGTGAGAGTGTGTGTGAGAGTATGTGTGAGAGTGTGTGAGAGTGTCTGTGAGAGTGTGTGTGAGTGTGTGTGAGAGTGTGTGTGAGAGTGTGTGGGAGAGTGTGCAAGAGAGTGTGCAAGAGTGTGTGTAAGAGTATGTGTGATAGTGTGTGAGAGTGTCTGTGAGAGTGTGTGAGAGAGTGTATGAGAATGTGTGAGAGTGTGTGAGAGTGTCTGTGAGAGCATGTGAGAGTGTGTGTGAGAGTATGTGTGAGAGTGTGTGAGAGTGTCTGTGAGAGTGTTTGAGAGTGTGTGTGAGTGTGTGTGAGTGTGAGAGAGTGTGCAAGAGAGTGTGCGAGAGTGTGTGGGATAGTGTGTGAGAGAGTGTGAGAGAATGTGTCTGAGAGTGTGTGAGAGAGTGTGTCAGGGTGTGAGAATGCATGAGAGTGTGTGAGAGAGTGTGTGGGGTGTAAGTGTGAGTGTGTGAGAGTGTGTCAGAGTTTGTGAGAGGGTGTGTGAGAGTGTGTGAGAGTGTGTCAGTGTGTGTGACTGTGTGTCAGAGTGTGCGAGAGAGTGTGAGAGTGTGTGACATAGTGTGTGTGTGAGAGAGAGTGTGTGAGAGAATGTGTGAGAGAGTATCTGAGAGAGTGTGTGAGAGTGTGTGTGAGAGTGTGTCAGTGTGTGTGAGTGTGTGTCAGAGTGTGCGAGAGTGTGTGAGAGTGTGAGAGATAGTGTGTGTGTGAGAGAGAGTGTGTGAGAGAATGTGTCAGAGAGTGTCTGAGAGAGTGTGCGAGAGTGTGTGTGAGAATGTGTGTGAGAGTGTGTGTGAGAGAGTATCTGAGAGAGTGTGCGAGAGTGTGTGTGAGAATGTGTGTGAGAGTATGACAGTGTGTGTGCGAGAGTGTGTGAGGGTGTGTGAGAGTGTGTGTGTCAGAATGTATGAGAGAGTGTGTGAGAGTGTGTGTGAGAGTGTGTATGAGAATGTGTGTGAGAGTGTGTGAGAGATTGTGTGAGAGTGTGTTAGAGAGTGTGTGAGAGTGTGAGAGAGAGTGTGTGAGATGGTGTGTGAGGGAGTGTGTGAGAGATTGTGTGAGAGTGTGTTAGAGAGTGTGTGAGAGTGTGAGAGAGAGTGTGTGAGTGTGCGAGAGTGTGCAAGAGTGTGTGTGAGAGTGTGTTAGAGAGTGTGTGAAAGTGTGTGAGAGTGTGTGTGTGTGAGTGTGTGAGAGAGTTTGTGAGGATGTGTGAGAGTGTGTGTGTGAGAGTGTGTTTGAGGGTGTGTGAGAGTGTCTGTGTGAGAGTGTGGGAGAGCGTGCATGAGAGTGTGCGTGAGAGTGTGCGTGAGTGTGTGTGTGAGAGTGTGTGTGAGAGTTTGAGAGAGTCTGCGAGAGAGTGTGCGAGATTGTGTGCGAGTGTGTGTGAGAGTGTGTGAGAGTCTGTGAGAGAGTGTGCAAGAGTGTGTGAGAGCGTGTGTGAGTGTGTGAGAGAGTGTGTGAGAGAGTCTGTGAGTGTGTGAGAGAGTGTGTGAGAATGCGTGTGAAAGAGTGTGAGAGAGTGTGTGAGAGAGTGGGCGAGAGTGTGTGAGAGTGTGTGAGAGAATGTGTGAGAGTGTGTCAGTGTGAGTGAGAGTGTGTGAGAGTGTGTGGGAGAGTGTGAGAGTGTGCGTGAGAGTTTGTGAGAGTGTGTGTGAGAGTGAGTGTGCGAGAGTGTGTGAGTGAAATTGTGTGAGAGAGTGTGTGAGACTGTGAATGAGAGTGTGAGTGTGTGTGAGATTGTGTGGGAGAGAGTGTGTGAGATTGTGCGAGAGAGTGTGCGAGTATGTATGTCAGAGTGTCTGTGAGAGTGTGTGAGAGAGTGTGTGAGAGTGTGTGAGAGAGTGTGTGAGTGTGTGTGTGAGAGTGTGTGAGAGTGTGTGGGATAGTGTGTGAGAGAGTGTGTGAGAGTGTGTGTGAGAGTGTGGAGAGTGTGTGAGAGAGTGTGCGAGAGTGTTTATGAGAGTGTGTGTGAGAGTGTGTTTGAGGGAGTGTGAGAGAGTTTGTGAGAGAGTGTGAGAGAGTGTGCGAGAATGTGTGTGAGAGTGTGTGAGAGAGCATGTGTGAGAGTGTGTGAAAGCGTGTGCGAGAGTGTGTGTGATAGTGTGTGAGAGAGTGTGCGAGCGTGTGTGTGAGAGTGTGTGTGAGTGTGTGAGAGTGTGCGAGAGTGTGTGAGAGAGCATGTGTGAGAGTGTGTGAAAGCGTGTGTGAGATTGTGTGTGAGAGTGTGTCTGAGAGTGTGAGAGATTGCATGAGAGTGTGTGAGAGAGTGTGTGAGAGTGTGTTTGAGAGTGTGTGAGAGTGTGTGTGAGAGAGTGGGCGAGAGTGTGTGTGAGAGTGTGTGAGAGTGTGAGAGAGTGTGTGAGAGTGTTTGAGAGATTGTGTGAGAGTGTGTGCGAGTGTGTGGGAGTGTGTGCGAGTGTGTGTGAGAGTTTGTGTGAGTGTGTGTGAGAGAGTGTGTGAGAGTGTGTGTGAGAGTTTGTGTGAGTGTGTGTGAGAGAGTGTGTGAGAGTGTGTGTGTGAGAGTGTGTTCGAGAGTGTGTGAGGGTGTGTGAGAGTGTGTGTGTCAGATTGTGTGAACGAGTGTGTGAGATTGTGCGTGGGAGTGTGTGTGAGACTGTGTGTGAGAGGGCGTGTGAGAGAGTGTGTGAGAATGTGTTTGAGAGTGCGTGAGAGTGTGTGTGAGAGAGTGTGCGAGAGTGTGTGTGAGAGTCTGTGAGAGTGTGTGATAGTGTGAGAGAGTGTGTGAGAGTGTGTGAGATCTTGTGTGAGTGTGTGAGAGAGAGTGTGTGCGAGTGTGTGTGAGAGTTTGTGTGAGTGTGTGTGAGAGAGTGTGTGAGAGTGTGTGTGAGAGTGTGTGAGAGTATGTGTGTGAGAGTGTATTCGAGAGTGTGTGAAGGTGTGTAAGAGTGTGTGTGTCAGAGTGTGTGAGCGAGTGTGTGAGATTGTGCATGAGAGTGAGTGTGAGAGTGTGTGTGAGAGAGTGTGTGAGATGGTATCTGAGAGAGTGTGTGAGAGAGTGTCTGAGAGTGTGTGAGAGAGTGTGTGAGAGTGTGAGGGAGTGTGAGTGTTTGAGAGTGTGCGAGAGAGTGTGCGAGAGAGTGTGCGAGGGTGTCTGTGAGAGTTTCTGTGAGAGTGTGTGAGAGTGTGTGTGAGATTGTGTCTGAGATTGTGTGAGAGAGTGTGCGAGAGTGTGTGTGTGATTGTGAGAGTGTGCGAGAGTGCGTGTGGGAGTGTGTGAGAGTGTGTGAGAGTGTGTGTGAGAGTGTGTGTGAGTGTGTGAGAGAGCGTGCGAGAGTGTATGTGATAGTGTGTGGGAGTATGTGAGAGTGTGCGAGAGTATGTGTGAGAGTGTGTGTGAGAGAGCGTGTGTGAGAGTGTGTGAGAGTGCGTGAGAGTGTGTGAGAGAGTGTGTGAGAGTGTGTGTGAGAGTGTGTGTGAGAGTGCGTGAGAGTGCGGGAGAGTTTGTGAGAGAGTGTGTGAGAGTGTGTGTGAGAGTGTGTGAGAGAGTGTGTGAGAGAGTGTGCGAGAGTGTGTGTGAGAGTGTGTGTGAGTGTGTGAGAGTGTGTGTGAGAGTGTGTGTGAGTGTGTGAGAGTGTGTGTGAGAGTGTGTGAGAGAGTGTGAGAGAGTGTGAGAGAATGTGTGAGAGTGTGTGAGAGTGTGAGAGAGTGTGTGAGAGTGTTTGTGAGAATGTGAGAGTGTGTGAGAGCATGTGAGAGTGTGTGTGTGAGAGTGTGTGAGAGTGTGTCAGTGTGTGAGAGTGAGTGTGTGTGAGAGAGTGTGAGAGAAAATGTTTGAGAGAGTGTGTGAGAGAATGTGTGAGAGTGTGTATGTGAGAGTGTGTGAGTTTGTGTGTGTGTGTGAGAGAGTGTGTGTGAGAGTGTGTCAGTGTGTGAGAGTGTGTGAGAGTGTGTGTGAGTGTGTGTGAAAGTGTGCGAATATGTGTGTGAGAGTGTGCGAGAGAGTGTGCGAGAGTGTGTGTGAGAGTGTCTGTGAGAGTGTGTGAGAGTGTGTGAGAGAGTGTATGAGAGTGTGTGAGAGAGTGTGTGAGTGTGTGTGTGAGCGTGTGTGAGAGTGTGTGTGAGAGTGTGTGAGAGAGTGTGAGAGAGTGTGAGAGAATGTGTGAGAGTGTGTGAGAGAGTGTAAGAGTGTGAGAGAGTGTGTGGGAGTGTTTGTGAGAATGTGAGAGTGTGTGAGAGCATGTGAGAGTTTGTGTGTGAGAGTGTGTGAGAGTGTGTGTGAGAGTGTGTCAGTGTGTGAGAGTGAGTGTGTGTGAGAGAATGTGAGAGAAAATGTGTGAGAGAGTGTGTGAGAGAATGTGTGAGAGTGTGTGTGTGAGAGTGTGTGAGTTTGTGTGTGTTTGTGAGAGAGTGTGTGAGAGAGTGTGTGTGAGAGTGTGTCACTGTGTGAGAGTGTGTGAGAGTGTGTGTGAGTGTGTGTGAAAGTGTGCGAATATGTGTGTGAGAGTGAGCGAGAGAGTGTGCGAGAGTGTGTGTGAGAGTGTCTGTGAGAGTGTGTGAGAGTGTGTGAGAGAATGTATGAGAGTGTGTGAGAGAGTGTGTGTGTGTGTGTGTGAGCATGTGTGAGAGTGTGTGGGAGTGTGTGGGAGTGTGTGTGAGAGTGTGTGTGAGAGTGTGTGAGAGTGTGTGAGAGAGTGGGTGAGAGAAAATGTGAGAGTGTGTGAGAGAGTGTGCGGGAGTGTGTGAGAGTGTGTGAGTTTGTGTGTGTGTGTGAGAGTGTGTGTGAGAGAGTGTGTGTGAGAGTGTGTCAGTGTGTGAGAGTTTGTGAGAGTGTGTGTGAGTGTGTGTGAAAGTGTGCGAATATGTGTGTAAGAGTGTGCGAGAGAGTGTGCGAGAGTGTGTGTGAGAGTGTGTGAGAGTGTGTGAGAGAGTGTATGAGAGTGTGTGAGAGAGTGTGTGAGTGTGTGTGTGAGCGTGTGTGAGAGTGTGTGTGAGAGTGTGTGAGAGAGTGTGAGAGAATGTGTGAGAGTGTGTGAGAGTGTCTAAGAGTGTGAGAGAGTGTGTGAGAGTGTTTGTGAGAATGTGAGAGTGTGTGAGAGCATGTGAGAGTGTGTGTGTGAAAGTGTGTGAGAGTGTGTGTGAGAGTGTGTCAGTGTGTGAGAGTGAGTGGGTGTGAGAGAGTGTGAGAGAAAATGTGTGAGAGAGTGTGTGAGAGAATGTGTGAGAGTGTGTGTGTGTGAGTGTGTGAGAGAGTTTGTGAGGATGTGTGAGAGTGTGTGTGTGAGAGTGTGTTTGAGGGTGTGTGAGAGTGTCTGTGTGAGAGTGTGGGAGAGCGTGCATGAGAGTGTGCGTGAGAGTGTGCGTGAGTGTGTGTGTGAGAGTGTGTGTGAGAGTTTGAGAGAGTCTGCGAGAGAGTGTGCGAGATTGTGTGCGAGTGTGTGTGAGAGTGTGTGAGAGTCTGTGAGAGAGTGTGCAAGAGTGTGTGAGAGCGTGTGTGAGTGTGTGAGAGAGTGTGTGAGAGAGTCTGTGAGTGTGTGAGAGAGTGTGTGAGAATGCGTGTGAAAGAGTGTGAGAGAGTGTGTGAGAGAGTGGGCGAGAGTGTGTGAGAGTGTGTGAGAGAATGTGTGAGAGTGTGTCAGTGTGAGTGAGAGTGTGTGAGAGTGTGTGGGAGAGTGTGAGAGTGTGCGTGAGAGTTTGTGAGAGTGTGTGTGAGAGTGAGTGTGCGAGAGTGTGTGAGTGAAATTGTGTGAGAGAGTGTGTGAGACTGTGAATGAGAGTGTGAGTGTGTGTGAGATTGTGTGGGAGAGAGTGTGTGAGATTGTGCGAGAGAGTGTGCGAGTATGTATGTCAGAGTGTCTGTGAGAGTGTGTGAGAGAGTGTGTGAGAGTGTGTGAGAGAGTGTGTGAGTGTGTGTGTGAGAGTGTGTGAGAGTGTGTGGGATAGTGTGTGAGAGAGTGTGTGAGAGTGTGTGTGAGAGTGTGGAGAGTGTGTGAGAGAGTGTGCGAGAGTGTTTATGAGAGTGTGTGTGAGAGTGTGTTTGAGGGAGTGTGAGAGAGTTTGTGAGAGAGTGTGAGAGAGTGTGCGAGAATGTGTGTGAGAGTGTGTGAGAGAGCATGTGTGAGAGTGTGTGAAAGCGTGTGCGAGAGTGTGTGTGATAGTGTGTGAGAGAGTGTGCGAGCGTGTGTGTGAGAGTGTGTGTGAGTGTGTGAGAGTGTGCGAGAGTGTGTGAGAGAGCATGTGTGAGAGTGTGTGAAAGCGTGTGTGAGATTGTGTGTGAGAGTGTGTCTGAGAGTGTGAGAGATTGCATGAGAGTGTGTGAGAGAGTGTGTGAGAGTGTGTTTGAGAGTGTGTGAGAGTGTGTGTGAGAGAGTGGGCGAGAGTGTGTGTGAGAGTGTGTGAGAGTGTGAGAGAGTGTGTGAGAGTGTTTGAGAGATTGTGTGAGAGTGTGTGCGAGTGTGTGGGAGTGTGTGCGAGTGTGTGTGAGAGTTTGTGTGAGTGTGTGTGAGAGAGTGTGTGAGAGTGTGTGTGAGAGTTTGTGTGAGTGTGTGTGAGAGAGTGTGTGAGAGTGTGTGTGTGAGAGTGTGTTCGAGAGTGTGTGAGGGTGTGTGAGAGTGTGTGTGTCAGATTGTGTGAACGAGTGTGTGAGATTGTGCGTGGGAGTGTGTGTGAGACTGTGTGTGAGAGGGCGTGTGAGAGAGTGTGTGAGAATGTGTTTGAGAGTGCGTGAGAGTGTGTGTGAGAGAGTGTGCGAGAGTGTGTGTGAGAGTCTGTGAGAGTGTGTGATAGTGTGAGAGAGTGTGTGAGAGTGTGTGAGATCTTGTGTGAGTGTGTGAGAGAGAGTGTGTGCGAGTGTGTGTGAGAGTTTGTGTGAGTGTGTGTGAGAGAGTGTGTGAGAGTGTGTGTGAGAGTGTGTGAGAGTATGTGTGTGAGAGTGTATTCGAGAGTGTGTGAAGGTGTGTAAGAGTGTGTGTGTCAGAGTGTGTGAGCGAGTGTGTGAGATTGTGCATGAGAGTGAGTGTGAGAGTGTGTGTGAGAGAGTGTGTGAGATGGTATCTGAGAGAGTGTGTGAGAGAGTGTCTGAGAGTGTGTGAGAGAGTGTGTGAGAGTGTGAGGGAGTGTGAGTGTTTGAGAGTGTGCGAGAGAGTGTGCGAGAGAGTGTGCGAGGGTGTCTGTGAGAGTTTCTGTGAGAGTGTGTGAGAGTGTGTGTGAGATTGTGTCTGAGATTGTGTGAGAGAGTGTGCGAGAGTGTGTGTGTGATTGTGAGAGTGTGCGAGAGTGCGTGTGGGAGTGTGTGAGAGTGTGTGAGAGTGTGTGTGAGAGTGTGTGTGAGTGTGTGAGAGAGCGTGCGAGAGTGTATGTGATAGTGTGTGGGAGTATGTGAGAGTGTGCGAGAGTATGTGTGAGAGTGTGTGTGAGAGAGCGTGTGTGAGAGTGTGTGAGAGTGCGTGAGAGTGTGTGAGAGAGTGTGTGAGAGTGTGTGTGAGAGTGTGTGTGAGAGTGCGTGAGAGTGCGGGAGAGTTTGTGAGAGAGTGTGTGAGAGTGTGTGTGAGAGTGTGTGAGAGAGTGTGTGAGAGAGTGTGCGAGAGTGTGTGTGAGAGTGTGTGTGAGTGTGTGAGAGTGTGTGTGAGAGTGTGTGTGAGTGTGTGAGAGTGTGTGTGAGAGTGTGTGAGAGAGTGTGAGAGAGTGTGAGAGAATGTGTGAGAGTGTGTGAGAGTGTGAGAGAGTGTGTGAGAGTGTTTGTGAGAATGTGAGAGTGTGTGAGAGCATGTGAGAGTGTGTGTGTGAGAGTGTGTGAGAGTGTGTCAGTGTGTGAGAGTGAGTGTGTGTGAGAGAGTGTGAGAGAAAATGTTTGAGAGAGTGTGTGAGAGAATGTGTGAGAGTGTGTATGTGAGAGTGTGTGAGTTTGTGTGTGTGTGTGAGAGAGTGTGTGTGAGAGTGTGTCAGTGTGTGAGAGTGTGTGAGAGTGTGTGTGAGTGTGTGTGAAAGTGTGCGAATATGTGTGTGAGAGTGTGCGAGAGAGTGTGCGAGAGTGTGTGTGAGAGTGTCTGTGAGAGTGTGTGAGAGTGTGTGAGAGAGTGTATGAGAGTGTGTGAGAGAGTGTGTGAGTGTGTGTGTGAGCGTGTGTGAGAGTGTGTGTGAGAGTGTGTGAGAGAGTGTGAGAGAGTGTGAGAGAATGTGTGAGAGTGTGTGAGAGAGTGTAAGAGTGTGAGAGAGTGTGTGGGAGTGTTTGTGAGAATGTGAGAGTGTGTGAGAGCATGTGAGAGTTTGTGTGTGAGAGTGTGTGAGAGTGTGTGTGAGAGTGTGTCAGTGTGTGAGAGTGAGTGTGTGTGAGAGAATGTGAGAGAAAATGTGTGAGAGAGTGTGTGAGAGAATGTGTGAGAGTGTGTGTGTGAGAGTGTGTGAGTTTGTGTGTGTTTGTGAGAGAGTGTGTGAGAGAGTGTGTGTGAGAGTGTGTCACTGTGTGAGAGTGTGTGAGAGTGTGTGTGAGTGTGTGTGAAAGTGTGCGAATATGTGTGTGAGAGTGAGCGAGAGAGTGTGCGAGAGTGTGTGTGAGAGTGTCTGTGAGAGTGTGTGAGAGTGTGTGAGAGAATGTATGAGAGTGTGTGAGAGAGTGTGTGTGTGTGTGTGTGAGCATGTGTGAGAGTGTGTGGGAGTGTGTGGGAGTGTGTGTGAGAGTGTGTGTGAGAGTGTGTGAGAGTGTGTGAGAGAGTGGGTGAGAGAAAATGTGAGAGTGTGTGAGAGAGTGTGCGGGAGTGTGTGAGAGTGTGTGAGTTTGTGTGTGTGTGTGAGAGTGTGTGTGAGAGAGTGTGTGTGAGAGTGTGTCAGTGTGTGAGAGTTTGTGAGAGTGTGTGTGAGTGTGTGTGAAAGTGTGCGAATATGTGTGTAAGAGTGTGCGAGAGAGTGTGCGAGAGTGTGTGTGAGAGTGTGTGAGAGTGTGTGAGAGAGTGTATGAGAGTGTGTGAGAGAGTGTGTGAGTGTGTGTGTGAGCGTGTGTGAGAGTGTGTGTGAGAGTGTGTGAGAGAGTGTGAGAGAATGTGTGAGAGTGTGTGAGAGTGTCTAAGAGTGTGAGAGAGTGTGTGAGAGTGTTTGTGAGAATGTGAGAGTGTGTGAGAGCATGTGAGAGTGTGTGTGTGAAAGTGTGTGAGAGTGTGTGTGAGAGTGTGTCAGTGTGTGAGAGTGAGTGGGTGTGAGAGAGTGTGAGAGAAAATGTGTGAGAGAGTGTGTGAGAGAATGTGTGAGAGTGTGTGTGTGAGAGTGTGTGAGTTTGTGTGTGTGTGTGAGAGAGTGTGTGAGAGAGTGTGTGTGAGAGTGTGTCAGTGTGTGAGAGTGTGTGAGAGTGTGTGTGAGTGTGTGTGAAAGTGTGCGAATATGTGTGTGAGAGTGTGCGAGAGAGTGTGCGAGAGTGTGTGTGAGAATGTCTGTGAGAGTGTGTGAGTGTGTGTGAGAGATTGTATGAGAGTGTGTGAGAGAGTGTGTGAGTGTGTGTGTGAGCGTGTGTGAGAGTGTGTGGGAGTGTGTGTGAGTGTGTGTGAGAGTGAGTGTGAGAGTGTGTGAGAGTGTGTGAGAGAGTGGGTGAGAGAAAATGTGAGAGTGTGTGAGAGAGTGTGCGGGAGTGTGTGTGAGTGTGTGTGAGAGTGTGTGTGAGAGTGTGTGAGAGGGAGTGTGTGTGAGAGTGTGTGAGAGTATGTGAGAGAGAGTGTGTGTGAGAGTGTGTGAGAGAGTGTGAGTGTGAGAGTGTGAGTGAGTGTGAGTGATGCGTGATTGTGTGTGTCAGAGTGTCTGTGAGAGTGTGTGAGAGAGTGTGTGATAGAGTGTGTGAGAGTGTGTGAGAGAGTGTGTGAGTGTGTGTGTGAGAGTGTGTGAGAGTGTGTGGGATAGTGTGTGAGAGAGTGTGTGAGAGTGTGTGTGAGAGTGTGGAGAGTGTGTGAGAGAGTGTGTGAGAGAGTGTGCGAGAGTGTTTATGAGAGTGTGTGTGAGAGTGTGTTTGAGGGAGTGTGAGAGAGTTTGTGAGACAGTGTGAGAGAGTGTGCGAGAATGTGTGTGAGAGTGTGTGAGAGAGCGTGTGTGAGAGTGTGTGAAAGCGTGTGCGAGAGTGTGTGTGATAGTGTGTGAGAGAGTGTGCGAGAGTGTGTGTGAGAGTGTGTGTGAGAGTGTGCGAGAGTTTGCGAGAGAGCGTGTGTGAGAGTGTGTGAAAGCGTGTGTGAGATTGTGTGTGAGAGTGTGTCTGAGAGTGAGTGAGAGATTGCATGAGAGTGTGTGAGAGAGTGTGTGAGAGTGTGTTTGAGAGTGTGTGAGAGTGTGTGTGAGAGAGTGGGCGAGAGTGTGTGTGAGAGTGTGTGAGAGTGTGAGAGTGTGTGTGAGTGTGTGTGAGAGTGACAGTGAGAATGTGTGTGTGAGCGAGTGTGAGTGTGAGAGTGTGAGTGTGTGTGTGAGTGTGAGTGATGAGTGAGTGTGTGTGTGTGTGAGTGGATGAATGTGTGTGTGAGTGTGTGAGCGAGTGAGAGTGTGTGAGTTTGAGTGTGAGTGTGTGTGTGAGTGTGAGTGATGTGTGAGTATGTGTGAATGAGTGAGTTAGTGTGTGTGAGTGTGTGTGTGTGTGAGAGTGCATGTGAGTGTGTGAGTGAGAGAGTGTGTGTGTGAGTGTGTGTGTGTGTGAGAGTGCATGTGAGTGTGTGAGTGAGAGAGTGTGTGTGTGAGTGTGTGTGATATTGAGTTAGCGTGTGTGAGTGTGCATGTGTGTGAGTGTGAGTGATGAGTAAGTGATAAGTGAGTGTGTGTGAGTGTGAGTGAGTGTGTGTGAGTGAGAGTGTGTGAGTGTGTGTGTGAGCGAGTGTGAGACTGTGTGTATGAGTGTGAGTGTGAGTGAAGAGTAAGTGTGTGTGATGAATGAGTGTGTGTGAGAGTGTGTGTATGTGTGAATGTGTGTGTGAGTGTGAGTTTGAGTGATGAGTGAGTGTGTGTGAGTGTGAGTGAGTGTGTGTGAGTGAGTGTGAGTGTGTGATTGTGTGTGAGTGTGTGAGAGTGTGTGAGAGTGTGTGTGAGTGTATGTGTGTGTGAGGGTGTGAGCAAGTGTGAGTGTGAGAGTGTCAGTGAGTGTGTGAGTGATGCGTGAGTGTGTGTGTTTGAGTGTGTGAGTGTGTGTGAGTGTATGAGTGTGCGTGTGAGTGTGTGAGAGTTTGAGTGAGAGACTGAGTGTGTGTGTGAATGATTGAGTGTGAGATGAGTGTGCGTATGTATGCATGTGTGAGCGAGTGTGAGTGTGAGTGTGTGTGTGTGAGAGAGTGTGAGTGAGTGCGAGTGTGTGTGAGTGTATGTGACTGCATGTGTGTGTAAGTGTGTGTGAGTATGTGTGTGTGAGTGAGTGTGAATGTGTGATAGTGTGTGTGTGTGTGTGTGTGAGTGTGTGTGTGTGTGTGTGTATGTGTGTGTTTGAGTGTGCGAGTGTGTGTGAGTGTATGAGTGTGCGTGTGTGTGCGAGCGAGTTTCATTGAGAGACTGTGAGTGTGTGTGTGAAAGTGTGATTGTGTGATGAGTGTGTGTGTGTATGTGTGCGTGTGTGAGTGAGTGTGAGTGTGAGTGTGTGAGAGTGTGAGTGTGAGTGTGTGAGTGTGAGTGATGAGTGAGTGTGTGTGTGTGAGTGTGTGTGAGTGGATGAATGTGTGTGAGTGTGTGAGCGAGTGTGAATGTGAGTGTGTGAGTTTGAGTGTGAGTGAGTGTGTAACTGTGTGTGTGAGTGTGAGTGATGTGTGAGTGTGTGTGAATGAGTGAGTTAGTGTGTGTGTGAGTGTGAGTGTGTGAGTGAGTGAGTTAGTGTGTGTGAGTGAGTGTGTGTATGTGTGCATGTGTGAGTGAGTGTGTGAGAGTGTGAGTGTGAGTGTGTGAGTGTGAGTGATGTGTGCATGTGTGTGAGCAAGAGCGTGCATGTGAGAGTGAGTGTGTGTGTGAGTGTGTGAGTGTGAGTGTGTGTGTGATTGTGTGAGTGTGTGTGAGTGTGTGAGTGTGTGTGAGTGTGTGAGTATGTGTGTGAGTGTGAGTGAAAAGTAAGTGTGTGTGAGTGTGTGTGTGTGAGTGTGTGAGTGAGTGATGAGTGAGTGTGTGTGAGTGAGTGAGAATGATTGTGAGTGTGTGTGTGAGTGTGACTGAGTGTGTGTGTGTGAGTGTGACAGTGTGTGTGAGTTTAAGTGTGAGTGTGTGAGTGTGTGTGAGTGAGTGTGAGTGATGAGTGTGTGTGAGAGTGTGTGTGAGTCTGTGTGAGTCTGTGTGTGGGTGTGCGAGTGTGTGGGTGTGTGTGTGAGTGCGTGAGCATGGATGAGTGTGTGTGAGTGTGGGTGATGAGTGAGCGTGTGTGAGTGTGTGAGAGTGAATGAGAGTGTGTGTGAGTGAGTGTGTGAGTGCGTGTGACTGTGTGTGAAAGTGTGTGTGTGTGTGTGAGAGTGTGTGTGTGTGAATGTGTGTGACTGTTTGTGCGTGAGAGTGTGTGTGAGAGTGTGTGTGTGCGAGTGTGTGTGAGTGTGTGTGAGAGCGTGTGTGAGCGTGAGCGCATGTGTGAATGTGTGTGAGTGTGTGTGTGAATGTGTGAGAGTGTGTGTGATTGTATGTGACTGTGTGTGTGAGGGTGTATGTGAATGAGTGTGTGAGTGTGTGTGTGAGTGAGTGTGAGAGTGTGTGTGTGAGTGTGTGTGTGTGTGTGTGAGTGGGAGTTATGAGTGAGGGTGTGTGAGTGTGTGTGAGAGTGTGTGTGAGATGTGTGTGAATGTGTATGAGTATGTGTGTGTGTGAGAGTGTGTGTGTATGTGAGTGTGTGTGACTGTGTGTGTGTGAGAGTGTGTGTGTGAGTATGTGTGTGTGAATGTGTGAGTGTGAGTGATGAGTGAGTGTGAATGTGTGAGTGAGAGCGTGTGTGTCTGTGTGAGTGTGTGTATGTGTGTGTGAGTGTGTGTTACTGTGTGAGTGAGTGTGTGTGTGAGAGTGAGTGTGAGTGAGTGTGTGTGAATGTGTGTGAGTGAGTGAGTGTGTGTGAATGATTGTGAGTGTGTGTGTGAGTGTGACAGTGTGTGTGTGTGTGTGTGTGTGTGTGAGTGTGCAAGTGTGAGTGTGTGTGTGTGTGTGAGCATGTGAGAGTGAGTGTGAGTGATGAGTGTGTGTGTGAGTGTGTGTGAGTCTGTGTGTGAGTGTGCAAGTGTGATGGAGTGAGTTAGTGTGTGTGAGTGAGTGTGAATGTGTGAGTCTGTGTGTGAGTGTGTGTGTGAGTGTGAGTGTGATAGTGTGAGTGTGAGTGTGTGTGTGAGTGTGAGTGATGAGTGAGTGATGCGTGAGTGTCTGTGTGTTTGAGTGTGTGACTGTTTGAGTGTGTGTGTGTGTGAGCGTGAGCGCATGTGTGAATGTGTGTGAGTGTGTGTGTGTGTGTGAGAGTGTGTGTGTTAGTGTGTGTGTGTGAGTGTTTGAGTGTGTGTATGTGTGAGTGTGTGTCACTGTGCGTGTGACTGTGTGTGTGTGTGTGAGAGTGTGTGTGTGTGAGACTGAGTGTGAGAGTGTGTTTGAGAGAGTGTGTGAGTGTATGTGTGAGTGAGTGTGAGAGTGTGTGTGTGAGTGTGTGTGTGTGTGTGGCTGTGTGAGTGTGAGTGATGAATGAGTGTCTGTGAGTGTGTGAGCGAGTGTAAGTGTGAGAGTGTGAGTATGAGAGTGTGTGTGAGTGTGAGTGGGAGTGATGAGTGAGTGTGTGAGTGTGTGTGAGAGTGTGTGTGAGCGAGTGTGAGTGTGAGTGATGAGTGAGTGTATGTGAGTGTGTGTATGTGTGTGTGAGTGTGTGAGTGTGAGTGATGAGTGAGTGTGTGAGTGTGTGTGAGAGTGAGTGTGAGTGTGTGTGAGAGAGTGACTGTGTGAGGCAGGGGGTGAGGAACCTGATCAGGGAGACAGAGGAAAGGGAAACAAGGATAGAAGCAAAAGAAAGGAAGGAGAAAAGCAAAAGTGGCAGTCAGAGAAATCAAGGGTTTAAATCAAACATGGCCACAGTCAATAATAATTCTAAAAGGTGTAAGAGTGTTAAAAAAAACAAGCCTGAAGGCCTTGTGTCTTAACGCGAGGAGCATTCGTAATAAGGTGGATGAATTAGCTGCACAAATAGAGGTAAACGGATATGATATGATTGGGATAACGGAAACATGGCTCCAGGGTGACCAAGGCTGGGAACTCAACATCCAGGGGTATTCAATATTCAGGAAAGACAGGCAAAAAGGAAAAGGAGGTGGGGTAGCATTACTGGTTAAAGAGGGGATTAACACAATTGAAAGGAAGGATATTAGCTCTGATGATGTGGAATCTGTATGGGTAAAAGTGAGAAATACCAAGGAGCAGAAAACGTTAGTGGGAGTTGTATACAGACCTCCAAACATTAATGTGGAGGTTGGCGATGGCATTAAACGGGAAATTAGAGACGCGTGCAATAAGGGCACAGCAGTTATCATGGGTGACTTTAATCTACATATAGATTGGGCTAACCAAATTAGTAACAATACTGTGGAGGAGGAATTCCTGCAGTGTATACGGGATGCTTTCCTGGACCAATATGTCGAGGAACCAACTGGAGATCAGGCCAGCTTAGACTGGATATTATGTAATGAAAAAGGATTAATTAGCAATCTTGTTGTGCGAGGCCCCTTGGGTCGGAGCAATCATAATATGATAGAATTCTTCATTAAGATGGAGAGTGAAGTGGTTGACTCAGAGACTAGGGTCCTGAATTTAAATAAAGGGAACTATGATGGTCTGAGGCACGAGTTGGGTAGGATTGATTAGGGAATGTTACTCAAAGGGTTGACGGTGGATAGGCAATGGCAAACATTCAAAGATCGCATGGATGGACTACAGAATTTGTTCATCCCTGTTTGGCATAAAAATAAATCAAAGAAGGTGACTCAACTGTGGCTAACAAGGGAAATTAAGGGTAGCATAAGATCCAAGGAGAAGACATATAAATTGGCCAGAAAAAGCAGTAAACCTGAGGATTGGGAGCAGTTTAGGATTCAACAAAGGAGGACAAAGGGATTAATTAAGAAGGGGAAAATAGAATATGAGAGTAAGCCTGCAGGGAACATAAAAACTGACTGTAAAAGCTTTTATAAATATGTGAAGAGAAAAAGATTGGTGAAGTCAAGCATAGGTCCCTTGCAGTCAGAATCAGGGGAATTTATAATGGGGAACAAAGAAATGGCAGACCAATTAAATACAAACTTTGGTTCTGTCTTCACAAAGGAGGACACAAATAACCTCCCAGAGATGTCGGGGAACATAGAGTCTAATGAGAGGGAGGAACTGAAAGAAATCAGTATTTGTAGGGAAATGGTGTTAGGGAAATTGATGGGACTGAAGGCCGATAAATCCCCAGGGCCTGATAATCTACATCCTGGGGTACTTAAGGAAGTGGCCCTAGAAATAGTAGATGCATTGCTGGTCATCTTCCAGAACTCGATAGGCTCTGGAACAGTACCCATGGATTGGAGGGTAGCTAATGTTACCCCACTGTTCAAAAAAGGTGGTAGAGAGAAAACGGGAAATTATAGACCGGTAAGCCTGACATCGATAGTGGGGAAAATGCTAGAGTCCATTGTAAAAGATGTAATAGCAGAGTACTTGGAAAACAGCGACAGGATCGGACAAAGTCAACATGGATTTACAAAAGCTAAATCGTGCTTGACTAATCTACTGGAATTTTTTGAGGATGTAACTGGTAGAACAGATAAGGGAGAACCAGTGGATGTGGTGTATTTGAACTTTCAGAAGGCTTTCGATAAGGTCCCGCATAAGAGATTAGCGTGTAAAGTTAAGGCACATGGGATTGGGGGCAAGGTACTGACTTGAATAGAAAACTGGTTGGCAGACAGGAAGCAAAGAGTTGGAATAAACGGCTCTTTTTCCGAGTGACAGGCAGTGACTAGTGGGGTACCGCAGGGATCGGTCCTGGGACCCCAGCTATTCACAATATATATAAATGATCTAGGCGAGGGAACTAGATGCAATACCTCCAAGTTTGCAGATGACACAAAGCTGGGTGGGCGTGTGTGCTGTGAGGAGGATGCCGAGAAACTCCACTATGATTTGGACAGGTTGGGTGATTGGGCAGAAGCATGGCAGATGCAGTATAATGTGGATAAATGCGAGGTTATCCACTTTGGTGGCAAAAACAGGAAGGCAGATTATTATCTGAATGGCAATAGATTGGTAGAAGGGGAAGTGCAATGAGTCCTGGGTGTCCTTGTGCACCAGTCGCTGAAGGTAAGCATGCAGGTGCAGCAGGCGGTTAAGAAGGCAAATGGTATGTTGGCCTTCGTAGTGAGAGGGTTCGAGTACAAGAACAAGGATGTCTTGCTGCAGTTGTACAGGGCCTTGGTGAGACCACACCTTGAGTATTGTGTGCAGTTTTGGTAGCCTTATCTGAGGAAGGATGTTCTTGCCATGGAGGGAATGACATATGAGGAGAGATTGGGTCGATTGGGCTTATACTCACTGGAGTTTAGAAGATTGAGAGGGGATCTCATCGAAACTTATAAAATTCTAACAGGACTAGACAGACTGGATGCAGGAAGGATGTTCCCGATGGTCGGGGAGTCCAGAACCAGCGGTCACAGTCTAAGGATAAGGGTGATGCACTATCAATTGCTACAAAAGACTGGAGATTGAGAAAGTAATAAACAGGCTTTTATTACCAAAGAACAGAGCATGCCTCTTGTGGTTGCCTGGTATCCAAAAGGGCCGGAGGCTTCTGAGCAGCGACCTTTATACCCAGCCATGAGGGTGGAGCCAGGGGCGGAGTCAGCTGAGGCATGCACAGACAAGTACAACAATATGCAAGAGTGAACAACAGTACTAACAGTGAACAACAATACTAACAACAGTGGTTTACCACATTCACCCCTTGTTTAGAATTGAGTCCGGCGGGGTGAAGTGCACTAAAAATTCGTGTACTGAAGTCTATCAGGAGGCCTTGTAAGCCGTCCTGAGCGTCGCAGCAGCGGCGGTGATGGTGCAGCATCCAACGGTGAACCCGGTGTCTCGTTCAGAGGAGGTGTAGCAGGTGGCGGACCCTGGGGCTGCTGCATGCCGTCTACAGGGGTCAGAGCATGGGTAATGGGAGGTAGCGATGGTGGTCTCTCAGAGGCACCCGAAGGTGCGAGGTCTCGTGCGGGGACTGTGTCCTGGGGGTAGGCAGGAGTAGCGGTGGGTGGCGAAGAGGGTGTTTCAGGAGCACCTGCAGGTGCGAGGTCTCGAATGGAGACTGTGTCCTCCCGCCCGTCCGGGTACACCACGTAAGCATACTGCGGGTTGGCGTGGAGGAGGCTCACCCTCTCGACCAGGGGGTCCGCCTTATGGGTCCTCACGTGCTTCCGCAGTAGGACGGGACCTGGAGAAGTCAGCCATGTTGGTAGCGAAATCCCCGACGTGGACTTCCTGGGGAAGGAGAACATTCTCTCGTGAGGAGTGGCATTGGTGGGTGTACAGAGCAGCGACCGAATGGAATGGAGCGCCGCAGGGAGGACCTCCTGCCAGCGGGAGGTCGGAAGGCCCTTAGATTTTAAGTTTAAAAGGACTGCCTTCCAGACTGTCGCATTCTCCCTTTCCACCTGGCCGTTACCCCGGGGGTTGTAGCTGGTGGTCCTGCTTGTAGCAATGCCTCTCGCGAGCAGGTACTGCCGAAGTTCGTCGCTCATAAAAGATGAGCCCCTGTCGCTATGGATATAGCTAGGGAAACCGAACAAGGCGAAGAGGTCATTCAGACATTTAATGACCGTGGTACTGGTCATGTCCGAGCAAGGGATGGCAAACGGGAAACGGGAGTACTCATCAATTATATTGAGGAAGTACACATTGCGGTCAGAGGAGGGGAGGGGCCCTTTAAAATCGATGCTCAGCCGCTCGAAGGGGCGCGTGGCTTTGATCAGGCTCGCTCTGTCTGGCCTATAAAAATGCGGCTTGCACTCGGCACAGATCTGGCAGTTCCTGGTCATGGTCCTGACCTCCTCGATGGAGTAGGGCAGGTTACGGGATTTGATAAAATGGAAGAACCTGGTGACCCCCGGGTGGCAGAGGTCATTGTGGAGGGTCTGTAGCCTATCAACCTGCGCGTTGGCGCACGTACCACGTGATAGGGCATCTGGGGGCTCATTGAGTTTCCCGGGCCGGTACAAGATATCGTAATTGTAGGTGGAGAGTTCGATTCTCCACCTTAAGATCTTGTCATTCTTGATTTTGCCCCGCTGCTTATTATGAAACATAAAAGCCACTGAACGCTGGTCAGTGAGCAGGGTAAATCGTTTTCCGGCCAGGTAATGCCGCCAATGTCGCACGGCTTCCACAATGGCCTGGGCCTCCTTTTCGACAGAGGAGTGTCGAATCTCGGGGCCCTGGAGGGTCCTTGAGAAAAAGGCCACGGGTCTCCCCGCCTGGTTAAGGGTTGCAGCTAGGGCAAAGTCGGATGCGTCGCTCTCCACTTGAAAAGGAAGGGACTCATCCACAGCGTGCATTGTGGCCTTCGCAATGTCTCCTTTTATGAGAGTGAAGGCTGCACAGGCCTCTGCTGTCAGGGGGAAGGAGGCGGACTTGATGAGGGGTCGGGCTTTATCCGCATAGTTGGGCACCCACTGAGCATAGTAAGAGAAAAACCCCAGGCATCTCTTCAGTGCTTTCTGGCAGTGGGGGAGGGGGAGCTCCATAAGGGGGCGCATTCTATCGGGGTCTGGGCCGATGACTCCGTTCTCCACTACGCAGCCAAGAATAGCAAGGCGCGTAGTACGAAACATACATTTGTCTTTGTTGTATGTGAGATTCAGCCGCTGGGCCGTCCGGAGGAATTTCTCTAGATTAACGTCGTGGTCCTGCTGGTCGTGGCCGCAGATGGTGACGTTGTCTAGATATGGGAAAGTGGCCTGGAGCGCGTTCTGGTCAACCATCCGGTCCATCTCCCGTTGGAAGACAGAAACTCCGTTGGTGACGCCGAAGGGAACTCTGAGAAAGTGATAGAGCCGACCGTCAGCTTCAAAAGCTGTGTACTGGCGGTCCTCAGCCCTGATGGGGAGCTGGTGGTATGCCGACTTCAGATCAATCGTCGAGAACACCCGGTATTGTGCTATCTGATTGACCATGTCAGATATGCGGGGGAGTGGGTATGCATCTAGTTGGGTGTAGCGATTGATCGTCTGGCTGTCAATAACTAGGCGCTGTTTTTCGCCAGTCTTCACTACCACCACTTGTGCTCGCCATGGGCTGGTGCTACTTTCAATAATCCCTTCCTTCAGGAGTCTCGCTACCTCAGATTTAATGAAGCTCCTATCCCCAACACTGTAACGCCTGCTTTTGGTAGCGATGGGCTTACAGTCGCGGGTGAGGTTAGCGAACAAGGAGGGGGGGGGGACTTTAAGGGTGGAGAGGCTGCAAATGGTGCACGGCGGGCGATTTAAAAGCTGCTGGCTGCAGACTGTGAGTGGGGGGAGGGGTCCGTCATACGCTAATGTGACACTCTTAAGGTGGCACTGAAAATCCAACCCCAGTAGAACGGCAGCGCAGAGATGGGGCAGGACCAGAAGTTTAAAATTTTTGTATTCTGTGCCCCTTACTGAAAGGGTCACTACACAGTAGCCACCGACGTCCGCTGACTGGGCTTTGGAAGCCAAAGAGATCCGATGGCGCGTCGGCAGGACCGGGAGAGAGTAACTGCGCACCGTGTCGGGGTGGATAAAGCTCTCCGTGCTCCCGCTGTCAAAAAGGCAGGTAGTGGCGCGGCCGTTTACCGTAATATCCATCATGGACCTGGACAGTTGATGAGGGAGAGATTGGTCCAGCGTCACGGAGGCCAGCGTATGGTCGAGCGAGTCGATGTGGTCGTCAGATGAGGCGGTGGTTGAGTCCGGGTCCCCCGTGGTTGAAGTCGGAGGCGTCCAAGATGGCGGACAAAATGGCGGCGCCCACGGTCCCAATCCCCACGCGGCTGGGGGAGCCCAAGATGGCGGACAAGATGGCTGCGCCCACGGTTCGCACGCAGCGCTGCTGGCGTTAGCGGTCTTCCCTTTGCAGGCGCTAACGTAGTGACCTTTCTTCCCGCAGCCGGAGCAGGTAGCATTCTTCGCGGGGCAGCGTGCTCTAGGGTGTTTAGCTTGGCCACAAAAATAGCATTTTTGTGCCTTGGACATCGCTGCAGCAGTCGGAGGTGGCGGTCCCATGGCCCAAGATTGCGGCGTCCACGGCGCGGGGCGATGAGGGGAAAAAGCGTCCATATTTCTGTGGGCCGCGTCGAGCGAGAGCGCGAGGGACACTGCCTTTGTCAGGTCTATTTCACCCTTCTCCAGCAGCCTCTGCCGGGAGTAGTCGGACCTTAGACCCGCAACGAAAGCGTCTCGTATCAGTCCCTCCGCATGTGCCGCGGCCGATACTTCCTTGCAGTCGCAGCCGCGTCCGAGTACCCGCAGTGCCCGTAGGAAGGCTTCCACCGATTCCCCGGGCTGCTGTCTGCGAGATCTTAAAAGGTGCCTGGCATAGACCGTGTTAACCGGGCGTGCATACTGCCCTTTCAGTAGGTCGATAGCCGCCGCGTAGGTCGTCGCATCTTGGATTAAAGTATAGACTTGGTGGCTCACCTTCGAGGCCAGGATTTTCAGTTTATTTTCATCAAGAGTCACGGTCGAGGCTTCCAGATACGCCTCAAAGCAACGCAGCCATTGTGCGAATTTAGTCGACGAACCCGCTTCTTGGGGGTCTAGGTCCAGGCATGTTGGTCTGAGGGCTCGCAGCAGCGCCTGCTGCTCAGCGTTTTGCGCCATCGGTTGATCAGCATCCGCAGCCAACATTTAACTTTGGTAATAAAATTGATGCACTATCAATTGCTACAAAAGACTGGAGATTGAGAAAGTAATAAACAGGCTTTTATTACCAAAGAACAGAGCATGCCTCTTGTGGTTGCCTGGTATCCAAAAGGGCCGGAGGCTTCTGAGCAGCGACCTTTATACCCAGCCATGAGGGTGGAGCCAGGGGCGGAGTCAGCTGAGGCATGCACAGACAAGTACAACAATATGCAAGAGTGAACAACAGTACTAACAGTGAACAACAATACTAACAACAGTGGTTTACCACAAAGGGGTAAGTCATTTAGGACAGAGATGAGGAGGAATTTCTTCACCCAGAGAGTGGTGAACCTGTGGAATTCTCAACCACAGAAGGCAGTGGAGGCCAATTCATCTTATATATATAAAAGACCTCTTCTGTCTGTCTGTCTGTCTCTCTGTCTGTCTGTCTGTCCGTTCTCTATACGTTCGAAAGTTATAGAGCGTACCTACACGCGCGTCACGTCAAAAGAAAGCTTACGATTACGGACCGGTCATAGGTGTATTTACTTTTCCATCAGACAAAAATCGTGCCCACGGTATCCAAAAAACGTTCAAAATTCCACTCATTAAATGGGAAAAGTTCCGCTCATTTGCTCATTAGCATTGAGTGACGTGAAGGTTGACCAATCGTGCGGTCGAGCGACCTGACAGTTGACCAACGGTTGACCAATCGCTGCGTCATGGGGGCGGGTTCATTGCACGTGCGGGCGGGCCATACTACAGTTGAGTTTTGAGTGACTTGACGATTGACCAATCCTACAGTTCAGTGACCTGAAGGTTGACCAATCGGTGCGTGTGTGGGCAGGCCTTATCATTCTGAACCGAGGTGAGTGGCCGCCATCTTGATTCTTCATGATTTTTTTTTCACACTTTTTGTGTGTTAGGGAACTACGGAAAATAACAATTTATTTGAGTTTTAAATTGTATTCAGCAACAGTAGGAAATGAAGTGATCCCCTGCCCTTCGCCCGGAGGCTCGCCTACTTTGACGGCCATTTCGAGCGGCTGTGCCGGTGCCGGGCGCGGCCTAGCAGCCCGGGATGCCTGGGCCTTGAGTTACGGGCCATGCCGGGAGCCGCCGTGCACAAAACTTCCCCGCGGCGTCAACAGCCCCGCCCCAGAGCCCGATCCAAAGCCACCAGGTCACCGGCCGCGGTGGGCCGTGCCGGGAGCTAGCGCGCACAAAACTTCCCCGCGGTGTCAACAGCCCCGCCCGAGAGCCCAACCCAAAGCCACCAGGTGACCGGCCGCGGCAGGCCGTGCCGGGAGCTGCCACGCACAAAACATCGCCGCGGTGTCAACAGCCCCGCCCCAGAGCCCGATCCAAAGCCATCAGGTGAGCGGCCGCGGCGGCCCAATCTCTCTCTCTCTCTCTCACACTCCCAATCTTTCTCTCTTTCACACTCCCAATCTCTCTCTCTCTCACTCACAGTCTCTCTCGCTCACACTCCCAATCTCTCTCTCTCTCACACTCCCAATCACTCTCTCACACTCCCAGTCTCTCTCACACACTCCCAGTCTCTCTCTCTCACACTCCCAATCTCTCTCTCTCACACTCCCAATCTCTGTCTATCTCACACTCCCAATCTCTCTCTCTGACACTCCCAAACTCTCTCTCTCTCTCACTCCCAATCTCTCTCTCTGACACTCCCAATCTCTCTCTCTCTCACACTCCCAATCTCTCTCTCTCACACACCCAATCTCTCTCTCTCTCTCACACTCCCAATCTCTCTCTCTCACACTCCCAATCTCTCTCTTTCTCACACTCCCAATCTCTCTCTCTCACACTCCCAGTCTCTCTCTCTCACACTCCCAGTCTCTCTCTCTCACACTCCCAGTCTCTCTCACTCTCACACTCCCAATCTCTCTCTCTCACACTTCCAATCTCTCTCACACTCCCAATCTCTCTCTCTCTCACTCCCAATCTCTCTCTCTCTCACACTTCCAATCTCTCTCTCTCTCACACTCCCAATCTCTCTTTCTCTCACACTCCCAATCTCTCTCTCTCTCACACTCCCAGTCCCTCTCTCTCTCACACTCCCAATCTCTCTCTCTCTCACACTCCCAATCTCTCTCTCTCTCTCACACTCCCAATTGTTGTGTATGTAACCTGTTCCACCTTAAGAGAGCTTAAGCCTGTTCCACCTTAAGAGATGTACTACTTTCTCAGGCTGCTGTAGACGTAATACCGGGGGTGAACACACCGGTATATAAGCACTGTGCAGTAATCTTGTATTCAGTATAGTCCCTACCTCCAACCAGTAAAGACCTGTTTTTATTGTTACTCATTAGTCTGTGTCTTAATTAACTAAAAAATTCACAGACTTAACACCAATCTCTCTCTCTCACACTCCCAATCTCTCTCTCTCACACTCCCAATCTCTCTCTCTCACACTCCCAATCTCTCTCTCTCTCACACTCCCAGTCTCTCTCTCTCTCACACTCCCAATCTCTCTCTCTCTCACACTCCCAATCTCTCTCTCTCTCACACTCCCAATCTCGCTCTCTCTCTCTCACACTCCCAATCTCTCTCTCTCACACACTCCCAATCTCTCTCTCTCTCACACTTCCAATCTCTCTCTCTCTCACACTCCCAATCTCTCTCTCTCACACTCCCAATCTCTCTCTCTCTCACACTCAAATTCAAATTCAAATTCAAATTGCTTTATTGGCATGATAAGGTACATCTTATGTTGCCAAAGCATCAAAATACATTTATGGTTGAACACATAAACGCAGTTCTATTCATACAGTGTATAAACAGGTATATCCCTGAGTGTAAAAATATACATTCGCCTTGTTTATATATACTCTTTTCTTAGTTTACTGCTTGTCCCTCTGTTCATGGCAAGCTGTAACATAGTGTGCCGCCAGTGTTACACAGCTTCTCTCCTCCCCCAATAGGAATGGGAGTTTTTGGTTGTCATTCAGATTTCTGAATTCAGGGCATATTTGTGAGAATTTTTGGTAGAAATTCTCCCTGATGTCCTGATATTTTCCACAGGCTGTGAGGAAGTGTATCTCTGTCTCTACTACTCCCTGACTGCAGTGAGCGCATATCCTGTCTTCTCTTGGCAGCCTGGTCTGCCTGTGTCTGCCTTTTTCGATCGCTAGGCTATGTTCGCTAAGTCTGTACCTTGTCAAGGTTCTTCTCAGTTTGTTATCCTTTACCATGCTCAGGTAATCAGCTATGCTGTATTGTCTGTTTAGGGCCAAGTAGCAATTGAGTTTGCTTTGGGTTTTTGTTGTTTCTGCCCAATATGTCAGATATTTTTCTTTTTGCTTAGCGACGATTGTGTTGGGTCGAATTCTTTCTCTCTCTCTCTCTCTCTCTCTCTCACACACTCCCAATATCTCTCTCTCTCACACTCCCAATCTCTCTCTCTCTCACACTCCCAATCTCTCTCTCTCACACTCCCAATCTCTCTCTCTCTCACACTCCCAATCTCTCTCTCTCACACTCCCAATTTCTCTCTATCACACACTCCCAATCTCTCTCTCTCTCACTTCCAATCTCTCTCTCTCTCACACTTCCAATCTCTCTCTCTCTCACACTCCCAATCTCTCTTTCTCTCACACTCCCAATCTCTCTCTCTCTCACACTCCCAGTCCCTCTCTCTCTCACACTCCCAATCTCTCTCTCTCTCACACTCCCAATCTCTCTCTCTCTCTCACACTCCCAATTGTTGTGTATGTAACCTGTTCCACCTTAAGAGAGCTTAAGCCTGTTCCACCTTAAGAGATGTACTACTTTCTCAGGCTGCTGTAGACGTAATACCGGGGGTGAACACACCGGTATATAAGCACTGTGCAGTAATCTTGTATTCAGTATAGTCCCTACCTCCAACCAGTAAAGACCTGTTTTTATTGTTACTCATTAGTCTGTGTCTTAGTTAACTAAAAAATTCACAGACTTAACACCAATCTCTCTCTCTCACACACCCAATCTCTCTCTCTCACACTCCCAATCTCTCTCTCTCACACTCCCAATCTCTCCCTCTCTCACACTCCCAGTCTCTCTCTCTCTCACACTCCCAATCTCTCTCTCTCTCACACTCCCAATCTCTCTCTCTCTCACACTCCCAATCTCGCTCTCTCTCTCTCACACTCCCAATCTCTCTCTCTCACACACTCCCAATCTCTCTCTCTCTCACACTTCCAATCTCTCTCTCTCTCACACTCCCAATCTCTCTCTCTCACACTCCCAATCTCTCTCTCTCTCACACTCAAATTCAAATTCAAATTGAAATTGCTTTATTGGCATGATAAGGTACATCTTATGTTGCCAAAGCATCAAAATACATTTATGGTTGAACACATAAACGCAGTTCTATTCATACAGTGTATAAACAGTTATATCCCTGAGTGTAAAAATATACATTCGCCTTGTTTATATATACTCTTTTCTTAGTTTACTGCTTGTCCCTCTGTTCATGGCAAGCTGTAACATAGTGTGCCGCCAGTGTTACACAGCTTCTCTCCTCCCCCAGTAGGAATGGGAGTTTTTGGTTGTCATTCAGATTTCTGAATTCAGGGCATATTTGTGAGAATTTTTGGTAGAAATTCTCCCTGATGTCCTGATATTTTCCACAGGCTGTGAGGAAGTGTATCTCTGTCTCTACTACTCCCTGACTGCAGTGAGCGCATATCCTGTCTTCTCTTGGCAGCCTGGTCTGCCTGTGTCTGCCTTTTTCGATCGCTAGGCTATGTTCGCTAAGTCTGTACCTTGTCAAGGTTCTTCTCAATTTGTTATCCTTTACCATGCTCAGGTAATCAGCTATGCTGTATTGTCTGTTTAGGGCCAAGTAGCAATTGAGTTTGCTTTGGGTTTTTGTTGTTTCTGCCCAATATGTCAGATATTTTTCTTTTTGCTTAGCGACGATTGTGTTGGGTCGAATTCTTTCTCTCTCTCTCTCTCTCTCTCTCTCACACTCCCAATATCTCTCTCTCTCACACTCCCAATCTCTCTCTCTCTCACACTCCCAATCTCTCTCTCTCACACTCCCAATCTCTCTCTCTCTCACACTCCCAATCTCTCTCTCTCACACTCCCAATTTCTCTCTATCACACACTCCCAATCTCTCTCTCTCTCACACTCCCAATCTCTCTCTCTCTCACACTCCCAATCTATCTCTCTCTCACACTCCCAATCTCTCTCTCTCACACTCCCAATCTCTCTCTCTCTCACACTCCCAATCTCTCTCTCTCACACTCCCAATCTCTCTCTCTCTCACACTCCCAATCTCACTCTCTCACACTCCCAATCTCTCTCTCACACTCCCAATCTCTCTCTCTCACACTCCCAATCTCTCTCTCTCACACACTCCCAGTCTCTCTCTCTCTCACACTCCCAGTCTCTCTCTCTCGCACTCCCAATCTCTCTCTCTCGCACTCCCAATCTCTCTCTCTCACACTTCCAATCTCTCTCTCTCTCACACTCCCAATCTCTCTCTCTCTCTCACTCCCAATCTCTCTCTCTCTCACACTCCCAATCTCTCTCTCTCTCACACTCCCAATCTCTCTCTCTCTCACACTCCCAATCTCTCTCTCTCTCACACTCCCAATCTCTCTCTCTCACACTCCCAATCTCTCTCTCTCACACTCCCAATCTCTCTCTCTCTCTCTCTCTCTCTCACACTCCCAATCTCTCTCTCTCTCACACTCCCAATCTCTCTCTCTGTCACACTCCCAATCTCTCTCTCTCTCACACTCCCAATCTCTCTCTCTCTCTCTCACTCCCAATCTCTCTCTCTCACTCCCAATCTCTCTCTCTCTCACACTCCCAATCTCTCTCTCTCTCACTCCCAATCTCTCTCTCTCACACACTCCCAATCTCTCTCTCTCACACTCCCAGTCTCTCTCTCTCACACACTCCCAGTCTCTCTCTCTCACACTCCCAATCTCTCTCTCTCTCACACTCCCTATTTCTCTCTCTCTCGCACTCCCAATCTCTTTCTCTCACACTTCCAATCTCTCTCTCTCTCACACTCCAAATCTCTCTCTCTCTCTCACTCCCAATCTCTCTCTCTCTCGCACTTCCAATCTCTTTCTCTCACACTTCCAATCACTCTCTCTCTCTCACACTCCCAATCTCTCTCTCTCTCTCAAACTCCCAAACTCTCTCTCTCGCACACTCCCAATCTCTCTCTCTCTCACACTCCCAATCTCGCTCTCTCTCACACTCCCAATCTCTCTCTCTCTCACACTCCCAATCTCTCTCTCTCACACTCCCAATCTCTCTCTCTCTCACACTCCCAATCTCTCTCTCTCTCACACTCCCAATCTCTCTCTCTCTCTCACACTCCCAAACTCTCTCTCTCTCACACTCCCAATCTCTCTCTCTCTCACACTCCCAATCTCACTCTCTCTCTCTCACACTCCCAATCTCTCTCTCTCTCACACTCCCAATCTCTCTCTCTCACACTCCCAATCTCTCTCTCTCTCACAATCCCAATCTCTCTCTCTCACACTCCCAATCTCTCTCTCTCACACTCCCAATCTCTCTCTCTCACACACTCCCAATCTCTCTCTCTCACTCTCCCAATCTCTCTCTCTCTCACACTCCCAATCTCTCTCTCTCACACTCCCAATTTCTCTCTCTCTCACACTCCCAATCTCTCTCTCTCTCACACTCCCAATCTCTCTCTCTCTCACATGCCCAATCTCTCTCTCTCTCACACTCCCAATCTCTCTCTCTCTCACACTCCCAATCTCTCTCTCTCTCACATTCCCAATCTCTCTCTCTCACACTCCCAATCTCTCTCTCTCTCACACTCCCAATCTCTCTCTCTCTCACACTCCCAATCTCTCTCTCTCTCACACTCCCAATCTCTCTCTCTCTCACACTCCCAATCTCTCTCTCTCACACTCCCAATTTCTCTCTCTCACACTCCCAATCTCTCTCTCTCTCACACTCCCAATCTCTCTCTCACACACTCCTAATCTCTCTCTCTCTCACACTCCCAATCTCTCTCTCTCTCACACTCCCAATCTCTCTCTCTCTCACACTCCCAATCTCTCTCTCTCACACTCCCAATTTCTCTCTCTCACACTCCCAATCTCTCTCTCTCTCACACTCCCAATCTCTCTCTCTCTCACACTCCCAATCTCTCTCTCTCTCACACTACCAATCTCTCTCTCTCTCACACTCCCAATCTCTCTCTCTCACACTCCCAATTTCTCTCTCTCACACTCCCAATCTCTCTCTCTCTCACACTCCCAATCTCTCTCTCTCTCACACTCCCAATCTCTCTCTCTCTCACACTCCCAATCTCTCTCTCTCACACTCCCAATCTCTCTCTCACAATTCACAATTCACAATTCAAATCGCTTTATTGGCATGATAAGGTACATCTTATGTTGCCAAAGCATCAAAATACATTTATGGTTGAACACATAAACGCGGTTCTATTCATACAGTTTATAAATATACATTCGCCTTGTTTGTATATATTCTTGTCTTAGTTGACTGGTTGTCCCTCTGTTCATGGCAAGCTTTAACATAGTGTGCCGCCAGTGTTTCACAGCTTCTTTCCTCCCCCAGTAGGAATGGGAGTTTTTGGTTGTCTTTCAGATTTCTGGATTCAGGGCATATTTGGGAGAATTTTTGGTAGAAATTCTCCCTGATGCCCTGATATTTTCCACAGGCTGTGAGGAAGTGCATCTCTGTCTCAACTACTCCCAGACTGCAGTGAGAGCATATCCTGTCTTCTCTTGGCAGCCTGGTTTGCCTGTGTCTGCCTTTTTCAATCGCTAGGCTATGTTCGCTAAGTCTGTACCTTGTCAAGGTTCTTCTCAGTTTGTTATCCTTTACCATGGTCAGGTAATCAGCTATGTTGTATTGTCTGTTTAGGGCCAAGTAGCAATTGAGTTTGCTTTGGGTTTTTGTTGTTTCTGCCCAATATGTCAGATATTTTTCCTTTTGCTTAGCGACGATTGTGTTGGGTCGAATTCTTTGTGTTACCCTGTCACTGTTCTGGGACTGGTTATTGTTAGTATTGTTAGTAGTTACTTCACTGAGTCCCAGGACTAGTTGACTGAGGGTATTTTTCTTTATGGTCAGCTCTTGGCATTTCAGGGCGTCGTAGTGATAGCATTGGGGGTTGCTCATTTGTAGGTGATTCCAAAATTTGGTGGCTCTTTTTTGGATAGTGATTATTAATGGATATTGGCCTAGTTCCGCCCTGCATGCATTGTTTACTGTTTTCCTTTGAGTCCGGAGGATACTTTTACAGAATTCTGCATGTTGGATCTCAATTGGGTGTTTGTCCCATTTTGCAAATTCTTGTTGTGTAAGCAGTCCCCATACCTCACTGCCATAGAGTGCAATTGGTTCAATTACTGATTTGAAAATTTTGAGCCAAATGCTAATTGGGATTTCTATTTGGATTGATTTTTTGATGGCATAGAAAGCCCTTCTTGCTTTCTCTTTCAGTTCATTCACAGCCAGTTTGAAGTTTCCCGTAGAACTGATTTTTAAGCCCAAGTATGTGTAGTGAGTGGTTTGTTCAATTTTGGTTGTTCCTACTGTGAAATTTATTTTGGGTCCCTGATGTTTGGATCTTTGTTGGAACACGAGGACTTTGGTTTCTGGAGGTTTATTGTCAGGGCCCAGGTCTGACAGACTGATTCCAGCAGATCCAGGTTCTGCTGTAGACCCTCCTTAGTTGGTGACAGCAGAACCAGGTCGTCTGCATAGAGGAGGAATTTAACCTTGGATTCATATAGGGTGAGGCCGGGTGCTGTAGATTGTTCAAGTAGTTTTGCTAATTCATTTATGTAAATATTAAAGAGTGTCGGTGAGATTGGCGAGCCCTGCGTCACCCCCCGCCCCTATGGGAAGTATTTTGTTTGTTTGTCTCCAATTTTAACTGCACATTTGTTGTTTGTATACATTGATTTAATTACATCATATGTTTTTCCCCCTACCCCGCTTTCGATAAGTTTCAGGAATAGACCGTCGTGCCAGATGGAATCGAAAGCCTTCTGGAAATCTATAAAGCATGCATAGATTTTGCTTTTGTTTTGATGGACGTGTTTGTCAATTAGGGTCTGTAGGGTGAAGATATGATCTGATGTTCTATAGTTTGGCAGGAATCCAATTTGGCTTTTACTCAAGACATTGTGCTCCTCAAGGAAGTTTATAAGTCTTTTGTTTATGATACTACAGAAAACCTTCCCCAGGTTACTGTTTACTCAGATGCCTCGATAGTTATTTGGGTCAACTTTATCCCCACTTTTGTATATGGGCGTTATGAGTCCTTTGTTCCAGATATCAGGGAAGTAACCGACACTCAGAACCAAGTTGAAGAGTTTCAGTATAGCCAATTTCATTTTATCGTCCATGTGTTTAATCATCTCGCTTAGGATGCCGTCTGCACCGCAAGCTTTTCCTGGTCGCAGATCCTTGAGTTTTTCAATTAGCTCTTTTTCGGATATTATGGGGTCTATCGGGTTTTGGTTATCTTTTATGGCAAATTCTAGCTTTGCCAGTTTTTCGCATATTTGGTATTGCTCTGGGCTTAGTGTATTTTTTTGGTGTAATTTTTCAAAATGGTTTTCCCATGTGTCTCCGTTTTGAATGGCCAATTCGTCGTGTTGTTTTTTGTGTAATGTATTCCAGTTGTCCCAGAAACAATTGGAATCAATGGATTCCTCAATGGAGATGAGTGTATTCTTAATATACTGCTCTTTCTTGGTTCTGAGTGTGTTTTTGTATTGTGTTAGTGCCTGACAATAAGTAAGGCGTAATTCCTCGTTTTCTGGTTGTCTGTGTTTTTGGTTTGATATTTTTCTGAGTTTTTTCCTCATGTTCTGGCAATCGGAGTCAAACCATTTTTCGTAGTTTTTTGTTTTGGGTTTGTTCTTGCAAACTTTCAAGTTTGACATTGATGCCAAATTATCAAAAATATTATTTAGGTTATTCACTGCCCGGTTTATGCCTTCTTTATTGTGTGTGTATGTATTTTCCAGAAAGGTGTCCAAGAGAGCTTGAGTTGTTTGGTTGCTAATTGCTTTCTGGTATTTTTCCGTGCTGTTTTTGGCCCATCTGTAAGATTTTTTAATGTTGTACAGTTTACTGGGTTGTGTTTCTGTGTTGGTTGTTTCTGTCCTTTCAAGATATGCAGTAATTTGACTGTGGTCTGACAGTGTTGTTTGTGGTTTGACTGTGAATGTTCTGAAAGAGGATGGGTCTAGATCTGTAATCATATAGTCTACGGTGCTGAAGCCAAGAGGTGAGCAATAGGTGGATCTTCCTAGGAAGTCTCCCAATAACCTACCATTGACAATGTACATACCCAGGCTTCGACAGAGCTGCAGGAGCTGTTTTCCGTTAGCATTTGTCTGTTTGTCGCAGTTATGCCTGTGTGGATGGGAAGGGAGATCAAAGTGGTTATCCCCAAATATGTAATTATTCCCATGATTATTGGTGAAGTCTGGTTCTTCGCCCGTTCTTGAGTTGATGTCCCCACATATCAACACATTTCCCTGGGCCTGGAATTGGATAATCTCCCTCTCTATGTTGGAGAAGGTGTCCTCTTTGAAGTACGGGGATTCTGTCAGGGGGATATAGAGTGTGCAAATGAAAACATCTTTCATGCTAGAGATGATGCCCCT